>NC_081379.1:8814293-8931793 GCF_030684315.1 Stegostoma tigrinum
GACAGCTTGCTTTCTCCGCACTGCAGTATTCCAAATGTGTATCGAGGGGCTCTTAATTCAAGTGTGAATCTGATTTACGCCTGGCAACCCTGGCTTAATCTCCTCAAATTTTATCACATGTCCATAAGCAGTGGTCAGATCACAGCTGATTTGTGTCTCGGTAAATCTCGAGGTTGGCATTTGTCAGCAGTCACTTTTATTTGCTGTCTCTGAGCTGTATGCAGCGGATAAAGCATGCGGCTAAGCTGCCTGATTCCTCCAATGATATTCAAGATCTAGGGCCCACTGATTTTCGTTATCCAATAAGCCATTAATTGCAAGCAGTGTTAGCTACACAGGGAAGCAAATCATTGTTTGGCTGCTGCTTGATAGCTGGATAAAATGCAATGTCCTCCATTACTCTTGCAATGAATTTGACCCCGAAGGATGAGCCATTGCACTGAAACTTGTAAAAAAAATTACAGACGACTGATTTTCTTCACTCCACTGTTCTTGAAAGGATTCAGAAAAGATTGACAGGGATATTGCCAGGTTTGGAGGGTGTGAGCAATGGGGAGAGTTTGAGTGGGCTGGGGCCATTTTCCCTGGAGCCTGAGGGGTGACCTAATAGAGGCTTAAAGAATGATGAGGTGCATGGATGGAGCAAGTAGCCTATTCCAAGGGTGGGGGAATCCAAAACCAGAGGCATAAGTTTAAGAGAGAGGAAAGATTTAAAAGGGACCTAAGGGGCAACTTTTTCACACAGAGGGTAGTGCGCGCATGGAAGGAGCTGCCAGAGGAAGTGGGGAGGCTGGTACAATTTCAACATTTAAAAGGATAGGTGAATAAATAGGATGGGTTTAAAGGGATATGGGCCAAATGCTGGCAAATGGGACCAGATTAATTTCGGATATCTGGTCAGCATGGATGAGTTGGACCCAAGGGTCTGTTTCCATGCTGTACAACTCTATGACTCTAAGACACTTGATACCCATGCCTTCAGCTATCCAGGCATTATGCTCTAGAAATCCCTCCCTTTAACTGTCTACCTCTCGGTCCTCATTAAACCTACCTCTTTTTTTCAGATCTGTGGCCGTGGTGCCAGTAAACAGCTTGAAAAATATCTAAAGGAATCCAAATCTTGGAGTTGCTTCATAAACAAAAACAATTATGCATTTATGTGGCACCTTTGACATAGTGAAGCATCTCCAGGAGATTTACGAGGATGTTATGAAAGTCACACAAGAAAGCAGGAGGACAAAAGATGGCCAAAGTAGGCATGGAGATGCCCCGTCCCTATTCTCCGTTGTCAGCCATATTGACAGCTGACACTGTGGACAGTGATGGAGATGGGAAATGCTGATTCATTGATGCTTTTGGGCAAGGCCAAGTGCTAACTTTATCTGCACAGGTAGTACACAGAGCTTCCATTTTGGCAATCTCCATGCAACTTTGCCTGATATGAAGGGTTTGACAATATTTCACCCGGTAAATGTAATGTCTGCTGTTTTGACCTCTGACACTTCCACGAGTGCGATCAGTTTGTCCCTCTCTGCTCGGTCAGGAACCCTCTCAAATTTGAATACCTCCATTGCATTTGCTCTCAGTCTTCACTTTTTCAAGGATAACAGTCCCAACTTCTCCAATCCATCTTTTAACTGAAGTTCCTCATCTCTGGAACCAGTCTCTTGAGCCTTTTCTGACACTGTCTCGAATGCCTTCATTTCATTCTGGAAGAATTGGCTGCAATACGCCAGCTAAAGCCAGACTCGGGTCCTGTATAATTTCAATGTGGACTCGAGACACTTCCAGCTATGCGATTGATGGAGGGATTTCACAAGCATCCTCGATTTTGTTGGTTTCAACATTGGGTCGCTGTGTCTTCAGATTCCAAGGCCTTTAGCTGTTCCAATTCCCTCCTCGATACGCATTGTCGCTTGCTGTCTTCCGTTAAAATGCTCCTTAATTTTTGCCTCTCTCTACAAAGTTTTTGGAGATTTGGCTCCTCGCTCCTTTTGTGACTCAGTGCTAAATTTAACCAAATTGAAGAACAGAAGGGTCCACTCTGCCAGCACTAGTACACTAGATAACCAATTCATGTAGTACCATTTTCCCTGTAATGTGACATTTTCTTCCTTTTCAGGTTAGTTTTGCTTCAATTGAATCTACCTCTACCCCACTACAGCCTTGTCCATATCTTAACCACTTGAATCATTGAATCATTACAGTGTAGAAGCAGGCCATTCGGACATCAAGTCCACAAAGCCTCTTCAAAAGGCATCCCAACCAGATACTGCCCTGCCCTATCCCTGCATTTCCCACCCTATGGGCAATTTAGTATGTCCAACTCACCTAACCTGCACATCTTTGAACTGTGGGAGGAAACTGTAGCACCCAGAGGAAACCCACGCATAATGTGCAAACTCCACACAGACGGTCACCCAAGGGTGGAACTGAACCCAGGTCCCTGGTGTTGTGAGACAGTAGTGCTAACCAGTGAGCCACAGTGCTGCCCCGAACCACTGAGCCACCGCACTGCCCCTAATTATGTTGTGGGTACTGAATGTCTGAAACATAAATGGAAATTGCTGGAAAAACGGAGCTTTGAGGAAGGGTCACTGAATCTGACAGACTAACTCTGTTTTCACTTCACAGATGCTGCCGCACCTGCTTAGGTTCTCCAGCGGTTTCTGTTTTTGAACAAGTTTCAAAGATGTGTGTTGCATGATAAAACCTCTTCCTTATGTTGTTTTTGCTTCTTTTGCCAATTACTTTAACCTGAGCATTCTCATTTCAAACACTTCCACGAGCGTGAACAGTTTGTCCCTCTCTGCTCAGTCTGGAACCCTCTCAAATTTGAATACCTCCATTACATTTGCTGTCAGTCTTCACTTTTCCAAGAATAACAGTCCCAATTTCTCCAATCTATCTTTTAACTGAAGTTCCTCATCTCTGGAACCAGTCTGATGAACCTTTTCTGCACTGTCTCTAATGCCTTCATTTCAATCTGGAAGAATTGGCTGCAATACACAAGCTAAAGACAGACTCGTGTCCTGTATAAATTCAATGCGGATTCGAGTCACTTCCAGCTATGTGATTGATGGAGGGATTTCACAAACAATTCACCTTGGTCAGAATCAGTATCAGTGCAGTCCCCTCCTTGGGTGGGGGTGTCGATTCCTGTTGAGCCTTTTATTGGTTCATTTCATGAAAACTGGGATACTTAAATCCATATACCAAGCATCCATTCCCTCCACCACCAGTGCTCAGTAGCAGCAGCGTGTGCTATCTACAAGATGCACTGCAGAAATTCACTCAATATCCTCAGACAGCACCTTCCAAACCCTTCCACGACCACTTCCATCTAGAAGGACAGGGACAGCAGATGCAATGGAAACACCATCCCCTTCAAGTTCCCTGCAAACCACCCATTGTCCTGACTCGGAAATATATCATTGTTCCTTCACTGACGCTGGGTCAAAATCCTTGAATTCCCTCCCTAATAGCATTGTGGGTCAACCTACAGCATATGGCCTGTAGCGGTTCAAGAAGGCAGCTCTCCACCACCTTCTCAAGGGCAATTAGCGATGGGCAATAAATGCTGGGCCAGACAGCCATACCCACATCCCACAAATGAATAAATAAATTAATCTACAGAATGGCACAGCAGGCTTGAGGGGCTGAATGGGCTTCTCCTGTTCCTATTTCTCATGATCTTGTGTTCTAAACTTGGAACTAATACCACTATTATTGTGATAAGGCAAGTATGCCATTAAAGTGGGCTGTCCAATCTGAAGAGAGTAAGCAGAGTGGGTCTAAGCTCTCTAATGTTTAGAAGAATGATAGGTGATAGATCACACTGAAACATAGAAATGTTGACAGGTTAGAGGTGGAGAAGCTGTTTCCCCCTGGCTGGTGAATCTGGAAAGTGGGGACTTTCTTTTATTTGTTTGTGGGACGTAGGTATCGCTGGCAGTATTTATTGCCTATTTCCTAGTTGTCCTTGAGAAGGTAATGGTGAGCTGCCTTCTTGAAACTCTGCAGTCTGCAGTCCATAGCCTGAGGATGAGGGTCAGATACTCTTCTGAGGATAAAGTTAATCACTCAGACAGTCTTTGAAATACATCAATCCAGAGAACATTCAGTGATTGAGAATCCTTCAGGCTGAGATGAATAAGATTCTTGCACAATAAGAGAATCACGGGTTATGAGAAAAGAGAGTTGCAAAGTGGAGTTGATGGAGAAGATCAGTCTTGGTCTTAATGAACTTTGGAGCTGGCTTTAAGGACCATCCGATCTAATTGCGCTCTTATTTTTTATGGTCATATTAATTAGCAAAGGAGAAATTTATCCCACCAGATGGTGGCTTATCACCAACGCACTGATTCAGTCTGAATGGAATTGGAGTTGTGTGATAACAAAGTGTGGAGCTGGATGAACACAGCAGGCCAAGCAGCATCTCAGGAGCACAAAAGCTGACGTTTCGGGCCTGGACCCTTCATCAGAGAGCTGTGTAATCACTACAAAGCTGTGGAGCATTCGGAGAGAGGAAATCACAGTTAGGTGGCAGCAGTTTCTCAAAGCAGCACTGGGATCCTGGAAATTGTCGGGATTAAGTCTTCAGTTCTGCAAAATCTCTGACAAATAAATCAGGACAAAGAATTTGAACCTGACAAGCAAGAGGAAGCCCAGGGCATATTCCTCTTTTACTTGGCAGTAGAAACAATGTTAATTACTTTGAGTTCCTTACAATTCTGTGCACACTCTGGGTGGTGAAAAGTGTGTTTTGCACATGTTACATCTGTCTAAAAATAAAACACTGAGGTTCCGTGGATATCCCTTGTGCAGGCTACTAATGATGGCTCTGGGTGTTGCAAAATTGCAAAGGAAAATGGTACGAGAGAAGACTTTGAGATGATCAAATTGAAGTCTTCAGAATTATGAGGGGCTTTGATGGGTCTAGAATGCTGCAACACCACTTTAAATATTTGGAACTGAAAAGTAAGAATAAAAATTAAGTTGGAAACTTTTCACTCTCGGAGTTATAGAGTGATAATGAATATCATAGAGGCAGACAGGTTTAGGTGGGAAGCAATTAGCCATGTTCCTGGGGCAGAGAATATTCCTATTATCACCTGCCATAAGCATGTTGGAATGATTTACTTGTTGATAATCAACCTCTCTGGTCAAACACACCTTTCATGGTCATCAATTCCTCAAATGTTTACTCAAATAGCAGCGCAAAGTTTCGATTTCATTTTTCAAGATTGTTCTGAAGCAAAGGAAGTAATTCCGATGGTGAGGAGATATGGATACACTGAAATGGTTTTACATGAATATGAAGACACAATGGATTCACTAGTTTTTATTTCATCTCTGTGTGTTAGCTCAGTTGACTCCAATGTTATGCTGCCCGTGCCATGATATGGTTGACATGGCCAACTTGGTGGCAGTGAGATTCATGGTTTATTTGTAGCTGCTTCAAATGGCAGGAACAAAGGGGGAAGGTCATCACTGAAGGATCCACCTTGTAAGGGTATCTCCTGAGAAGGTAACACCGCCGCTTTCCCTTCCATCTGTGTATTCTTTAAAACGCACTCCTCACCTCACTCATGCCCCTTTCTGAAAAGAAAACATACAGCTCTAAGCTGCTGACGTACCTGAGTCCAGCCAGGATCTATGGGGTCTCCTGTGTGGCAGTGCCTGCAGTTCCAGCAGTGCCCACTATGAGGCTTTGGCTGGCAGCTCTGTAGGAATGAGACTTCCTTCTCGGGAAGGGCAGAAGGCACATTGGGAGCTCACTTTGTTCACCAGTTGCATTATACGTTAGTATGGTTGGCTTCTAACTGGTTAATTGGTTGGATATGAAACTTTCTTGGGAGGGGGAAATACTCTGCCCCATCCCCTGTAAATTTTCCACTCAAGGCTTCTCTGGGTGACAAGTGAAGATGGGAACCATAGATGACATCCTACTTCCCATTAAGGAAGTGGAATTGAGTCTAAGTGTACCATTCCATCAATGCCTTGAAATTCCATGAGATCAGGACATACTGATCTTGGGATCTTCCCTGCCTAACCTAATGTGCACCACATGTTGACAGTATCACTGGGGATATCAGTGGATCTCAAAGAGCCATCCTTCAAACCAAATCTGAATGATTCAGATCGGCCATGATCTCATTGAATGGCTGAGCTGATTTGAGGGGCTGAATGGCCTACTCCTGCCACGGCAGTACAGCCAGGAACCGTAGCTGCTAGGAAATTTGAAATGGAAGCAGAAATAGCTGGGAAAAGGCAGCAGCATCTGTGGAGAGTGAAAATAGAGTCAACAGTTTGAGTCCAGTGACCCGTTATCAGAGCACTGGCTATTGGTTCTTTCATCTTCACTGGACAGTCCCCAAATCAACCAGCCATTGTCTCCAGACTCCTGTCTATGGGGTGTTTGAGAGCAGCATCTTAAAGGGAAGGTAGGTGTTGTGTGGACTGGTTGTTTCCTGCAGGGTAGTTTCTCCTTTTTTTGTACGGTCCTGCCATGATCATAGAACTCCTACAGTGTGGAAGTGGGCCATTCAGCCCATTGGGTCCAACCTAACCCTCCGAAGGGCATCCCAACCAGACCCAGCCCCATCCCTGTTGCCCTGCATTTCCCATGGCCAATCCACCTTGCCTAAACAGCCTTGAACACTATGGGGCCATTTAGCATGGCCGATCCATCTAGCCTGCACATCTTTGCACTGTGGGAGGAAACCAGACCACTCAGAGGAAACCCACGCAGTCACAAGGAAAATGTGCAAATTTCATGCACACAGTTGCCCGAGGGCAGAATTGAACTCAGGTCCCTGGCGCAGTGAGGCAGCAGCGCTAACCATTGAGCCAATGTGCCACCCATCATAGAAGAAAATTAACAAGCGCTGGTAACACCCAGCAGTTCAGGCACTGTGTGCAGAATGAGAGGTGAGTTAATGTCTCCAGCTGAGAAAAACTTCCATCAGGACTGAAAATCTAAATACAATACTTTAGGTCTAAACATGGAGTTTGCTTTGAAGGAACCACAGATCAGAGCCATCTGGTATTGATGCCTTAAGTCTACTTCTTGTATCATGATTTTATTAATGCATTTTCCTGAGTAACGATTTGCACAGATCATTTACGTTTTGAATCTAATGTAATAGTTCTACTCCTTTCCAAATTTTTCTTGTTAAGCGAATGCAAATTAGTTTCAAACTTGCCAGTGCATTTAGCATATTGAAATATTCCTAAAGCAGTCACTTACCTGACAGTAAATATTCTTAAGACAATTTAATGACACCACCTTCCTTCCACTCAAATAAAGGTCATCTCAGCCTGAAACATGAACTCTGTCTGTCTCCCCACAGATGCTGCCAGGCCTGCTAAGTTTCTCCAGCACTTTTGATTTTTATTTCAGAATTCCAGCATCCACAATATTTTGCTTCGATGTTACAGCAGAGAGGGAATGTTGTCTTGCATATATGTACCTCCTAGCTGTTTTCTCAAGGTTACAGAAAGTGTTCTGAGGTCAATTGTTTCAAGGTACAGAGGAATGGAATTTGATAGCCCTGTACAACAATTATTTTAATACATACTAGATGTATCCTTGAATCCTCACAGTGGGGGGAAACAGGCCATTCAGCCCATCACACCCATACTAGCTCCCAAAAGGGCATCCTCATTCCTGTAACCCTGCATTTCCAATGGCAAATCCACCTTGCCTATACATCTTTGGACACTATGGGTTAGAGAGCACAGCCAATCCACCTAGTCTGCACATTTTTGGACCATGGGAGGAAACCAGAGCACCCAAAGGGAGCCCACGTGGTCGCAGAGAGAATGCTCAAACTCCACAGAAGAGTCCCGAATCTGGAATTGAGCCCAGGATTCTGGTGCTGTGAGGCAGCAGTGCTAGCCGCTGCGCCACCATTCCGCCCAACTAAGTACATGTCAATGCTGGAGTCAATAATTGAAAAGTTTTTACAATAAGAATGAAACTTAAGCAAAAGCTTATGACCCAGGCACCAATTTCTTCCTGAGATATAAGTCTTTCCACGCTAGCTGTATTTCATCAATGTTAAAAGTCAGACCAACCCCAATCTCCATTAATCTTGTGAGACCACAGTGCGACAAACTGGGAACAACAAAGGTCAAAGATTTAAATGGCGAACATTCAGCATCCAGAGACAGTTTACAGAAATGTTGTTTCTGTCCCAGTGGTCATTTGTCCATTGCACACATCACAGCAGTTTCAAACCTCCAGCCTATGCAATCCTGGAGCACGCAAAAGATGGGCAACAGCATCTAGCACCAGGCACAGTCACAAATATTCTTTGGGAGTCTAGGCTCAATATTCCAGGGAGACCTAGGAAGAGAATCTGCTCCAATTTAACTGACCAATACAAACTCTGGCTGAACTGAAGGCTGCCATGGGATCTGACACTGGGAGAAATGCAACTACTGCCCATTTCAATGGGGAAGTCAGCGGTGACATAAGGGTAATCTCACCAGGCTAGTAGCCCAAAGGCTCTGGAATGATGCTGTCTCTAGGGATATGGGTTCAAGCCCCATCATGGCAGCTGGTAGGATTCAAATTCAATCACATGATTAAAAGTCAAGAAAATAAAGCCAGTCTCAATACTTATTGTTAAAAACTCATCTGGGACCTCCTTCTGTCACTATTAACAGGTCCAGGCAGCTGGCTGTGTGGATGGGATCATATCTGTCAATTGTCTGTTCCTCTTCCTTAGTCATGTTTGCGTTCAGGGCATCCTTGGAAAGGGAGCGCACAGTATACATCAAAACTCTCAATACCTTTAGAGCTCCTCCAACTCTGTTTTAATTTAATAAAGTGTGAAGCTGGATGAACACAGTAGGCCAAGCAGCATCTCAGGAGCACAAAAGCTGACATTTTGGGCCTAGACCCTTCATCAGAGAGGGGGATGGGGTGAGGGTTCTGGAATAAATAGGGAGAGAGGGGGAGGCGGACCGAAGATGGAGAGAAAAGAAGATAGGTGGAGAGGAGAGTATAGGTGGGGAGGTAGGGGCGGGATAGGTCAGTCCGGGGAAGACGGACAGGTCAAGGAGGTGGGATGAAGTTAGTAGGTAGGAAATGGAGGTGCGGCTTGGGGTGGGAGGAAGGGATGGGTGAGAGGAAGAACAGGTTAGGGAGGCAGAGTCAGGCTGGGCTGGTTGTGTGGTGCAGTGAGGGGAGGGGATGAGCTGGGCTGGTTGTGTGGTGCAGTGGGGGGAGGGGGCGAACTGGGCTGGTTTTGGGATGCGGTGGGGGAAGGGGAGATTTTGAAGCTGGTGAAGTCCACTTTGATACCGTTGGGCTGCAGGGTTCCCAAGCGGAATATGAGTTGCTGTTCCTGCAACCTTCGGGTGGCATCATTGTGGCACTGCAGGAGGCCCATGATGGACATGTCATCTAAAGAATGGGAGGGGGAGTTGAAATGGTTTGCGACTGGGAGGTGCAGTTGTTTATTGCGAACCGAGCGGAGGTGTTCTGCAAAGCGGTCCCCAAGCCTCCGCTTGGTTTCCCCACTGTAGAGGAAGCCACACCGGGTACAGTGGATGCAGTATACCACATTGGCAGATGTGCAGGTGAACCTCTGCTTAATATGGAAAGTCATCTTGGGGCCTGGGATGAGGGTGAGGGAGGAGGTGTGGGGGCAAGTGTAGCATTTCCTGCGGTTGCAGGGGAAGGTGCCGGGTGTGGTGGGGTTGGAGGGCAGTGTGGAGCGAACAAGGGAGTCACGGAGAGAGTGGTCTCTCCGGAAAGCAGACAAGGGTGGGGATAGAAAAATGTCTTGGGTGGTGGGGTCGGATTGTAGATGGCGGAAGTGTCGGAGGATGATGCGTTATATCCGGAGTTTGGTGGGGTGGTGTGTGAGAACGAGGGGGGATCCTCTTTGGGCGGTTGTGGCGGGGGCGGGGTGTGAGGGATGTGTTGCGGGAAATGCGGGGGACGCGGTCAAGGGCGTTCTCGACCACTGTGGGGGGAAAGTTGCGGTCCTTGAAGAACTTGGACATCTGGGAAGTGCGGGAGTGGAATGCCTCATCGTGGGAGCAAATGCGGTGGAGGCGGAGGAATTGGGAATAGGGGATGGAATTTTTGCAGGAGGGTGGGTGGGAGAAGGTATATTCTAGGTAGCTGTGGGAGTCGGTGGGCTTGAAATGGACATCAGTTACAAGCTGGTTGCCTGAGATGGAGACTGAGAGGTCCAGGAAGGCGAGGGATGTGCCCACCGACCATAGCCCAGTCTGGTCTTCGTGTAACTTGAGGCTCAGTGCAAACCGCCTAAGACTTAGCTGCCTCTGAAATGGTCTCAGCATTTGCCGAAGAACAGACTTTCTGATCACTATCACTTTCCTGTTGGTGTGATCTTACTGTGCACAAATTCTCAATATTGTGATTACTTTTCAAATGTGCTTCGAATGTGCAACATCCAAACAATGAGAAAAATCTGAGCCTTTCTCTCTTCGAATTATGGCTGCAAATGCAATGGCCAACAGTCTATCAGTGTTGTTACTGAACTATTGTTCAGAGACCTCAGTATTGTTCTGCAGACCTGAGTTCAAATCCTGTCATAGCAGAATGCGCCTTAGCTTAGAAAGAAATCAAAACCTGGAATTAAGAGCTGCCTGACCCACAGCAACATGGACGACTCTTAAATGCCCTCTGGACAATTAGGAAAGGGTAACAAATATTGGCCCAGCCAAAGACATCCACATTCTGAAGAAGGGTAACTGGGCTCAAAATGTTAACTCTGTTTCTCTCTCCACAGATGTTTCCAGACCTGCTGAGTTTCTCCAGCAGTTCCAGTTTGTGTGTGTTTCAGATTGCCAGCATCTGCACTTGTTTGTTTTATTTTGTTTTAACGTTCTAGGACCAAGAGTTTCAAACAGCACCACCGCGGCTGGTGGAATTTTGAGTTTAATTAATAAATCTGCACATAAATGCCACTCTCATTAACGACAATGAAACCAATGCCAATTTTCATGAGAAAAACCCCATTTGCATCAGGGTCGTCTTTGTGACAGAGAAGAATATGGGTCAGAATCTCAGCTGGAGGTCAGAAGCATAGCCACAGTGGGTATGATCTGGCTTGAACTGAAATGGCAGAGGAGAGGAATTGGCGACAAGGGAACGCAGCTGTTTGTACAGATTATGACTGTGTCCTGAAAAATCATGTCAAAGGCGTTACTGTGCAAAATCCTGGTAATCAAGCAGAGACAGAATGGGTTACTGTTCTAAAGTTTCAAACCTCTGGGGAGGAAGTAGAATTAGAAGTAGAAATTATAAACTAATTATAAGAAGTTAGGATGTTGACCTGTAATCAACAACATATAAAATTTACCTTTACAGAGTTGTAATCAAAACATGTTAGTAGTTATCTATATAGTTCTGCGGTTGAAGCATCAGGTTGACTGACATCCTACTTTTAATCAGTGCAGTTTTTAGCCTCACCTTCCAATGTCATTCTCCATGGCAGTATGAGCTGAAATATGGAATCAGTAAATATTGAGTGACTGCGGGAGGTATGTTGAGAGTTATGCTGATTTATCAGAGGTGAAACAGAAGCTCATCACTTCCTGTCTCATGGCATCAGCCACACTACTGGCCCAAGACTTTACTGAATCTTCAGGCTTCGAACTGGGCCTCACATCCTCAGTTTCTGCCACACTTACCTTGCCTCTTAGTCTGGCAATACAGTGATTTTTAAATACCTTGGTGGACTCATTCCTCCCTCTTTCTGTAACTTGCTCCGGCATCTGCAAATGCCCCAGTGATTTTAACCTCTAGCGCATTCCCCAATTTTCATTGCTCCATCAGTGAAGACCATTCCTTCACTGCCTACCCCCTCAGCTCTGATACTCTCTTCTTAAACTTCTCCAGCTCTCTATCTTTATCACTTCTTGCTTTTAAAAAAAATTTCATCACCTGAACTAATGCATAATCATATGGTTCAGTGTTAAATTTTGTTTGATTATACTCTTGGGAAGGTGCTGAGACATACAATTGTGGTTAAATTTATGCATAAAGGCACATTAATCTATTTTAATCTTATAACCTCAGGTTGAACCTCTCTAGGGGCATAGAACCCCCCCTCTGCTTGCTTAGGAGAATGTAGGAGATCCCACCTGACTTTCTCGAAGAACAGTATAGGAGAGGTATCTCTTGGGTACTGGCTAGTGTTTGTCTTTCAATCACCATCATAACAACAGGTTATCAGGCTCGTATCATTGTGTTGTCTGTGGGAACTTGCTAGTTGCAAAAGCGACCACCAAGTTTCCTATATTTCTGCAGTGACTACATTTGAAAAGTGCTCCTTTGACTGCACTTTGAGAAATGGGGCAAGTATGTGAATGCAATCATCTTTAGTGATGATCCTACGCTATGGGTTTCCAACCTTCCCTTGGGTTTGTCCATGATGTGAGTTCATCTGATGAAGGAATAGTGCTCTGAAAGCTTATGATTTCAAATAAACTGTTGGACTGTAACCTGGTGTCATGTGGCTTCCGGGTTTATCTGAGTCAACACACTAATCCTCTCCATGGATGGCTTAGGGACAATGAAAGGATACGATTGTCGATCATACCTTTTCCCCGCCAGTGAGCTTCAGATGCAAAGCCAACATGTCCTCCATACTTGCGGTTAAATTCAGCCATTAGTGCTTTATATGGGTTCCGGATGAGCAGGATTGCAGCATCGAAAGATTCAATTTCCTTTTTGCCACTCTCGTGTGTTTTTATACAAACCGATCGTCCACTTTTCCAGTGATCTCTTTCTCCCTTAAAGCCTGTGGGGACGGAAAATAAAAGTAAAGGAATTTTGCAACTTTTGGTTAAATGTGGACATTTACACTCTGAACTGGAGTTTAAATAAAGGGCAAGAGAATGATAGGAACTTGGATAGGTTGCTCAGTGCTCTCAGTCTACACGTCCAGGACTTGCAACCTTCAAGGTCTTTTAGTCCTGCACTGACTCACTCAGGTCAGCACCTTTAACGTCTAGCGACCATCCCTCATGTGTCAGCCTAGACAGTGAATCAGATCCCAGCCTTCTAGCTGCTTTCTGTTTCGATACACCATGTCGCTCTCAGGTTTATAATTCGGCGCAGTGCTCGAGCAAAGCCCAACACAAGCTGAGGGAAAAGCACTCCACAGCCTTCAGGACTCAACATTGTGTTCAACAGCTTGACAGCACCAACACTACTCTCCATTTTAATTACCACCCCTCCTTACGCTTCCCCATCCCTCCAGCGTCTTTGCATTAGTTTGCTCTTAGAACAACTGACCTATTTTGTGCCATAATACTTATTCTTTGCCTATTTTTCCTCCCTACTATAAGCAACACTGCCTTTTCCTTCTACTCTGGGCATCCTCATCAACTGTTGCATGCACAGCGTGAAACCCAGTGCTCTTCCAGCCCACTTCAGTTCTCCAGCATGTTCTGTTTGAATTTCAAGTGCATCAGCAGCATTTGTTTTCCTGTTATTGAGTATGAGGCTATTGTAACATCACAGAGAAGCTTGATCCGATTCTCACAACGCTCTCTTTTTTTGTGTTGAAGTTAGTGAATCTGTGGCTTCTCACAGCCCTGGCTCCACTGAACTGTGGTAAATTCTTTTATCCTGGAGTGAGAAAAACAAATTCAACTCTGACCAGCCATATCTGAGATCATTATGGTCCATGTCTCAGCTGCACAAGAGCTATTGCAGTTTCTGTCAGGTTCTTTTCACAGAAACAGTGCATGTTTAGCCAGAGACATTTCACATCAGAACTCCAAAAGCTCATGAACATAGATACAGTTCTGAGGAAGGGTCACCGGACCCAAAACGTTAATTCTGTTAGTTCCTTCACAGATGCTGCCAGACCTGCTGAGCTTTTCCAGCAATGTTGTTGCTGTTCCTGATTTACAGCATCCTCAGTTCTTTTGGCTTTTATTATAGATCCTTTATTACCTTCCCAGCAGGCTCCTTCTGCTGGAATGTGTGCATGATTGCCTCAAATGGACCAAGCGCACAAAGCCATTTTCAATCCACCACAATTTCTATCCTGACCCAACAGTGTGTCTTCTGACCATTTTGTGCTCAGATGCAGCAGTCTCACCTCTGAATCAGAAGGATGTGGGTTCAAGCCTCATTCCAGAAGAACAGTGCCATACTGCAAGAGCACTGTTTTATTGTAGGAGCCATTCTCAGATGAGATGTTAAACTGATCCTGTATCCGCACGTTCAAATGCACAGAACTAGCACTGCAGCATTATTCAAAGAACATGAATATACTCCCAGCGTCTTCAGCAATATATATCCTTCAAACAGATCTTCTGGCCATCCAAGAGATAGGTTAAGTTGCTACAGCAATACAAAAATGTTTCCTTTTCTTCATCCATTCTACCAATCTGGAATTGATTCAAACTCAGGTGCAAGGTGTGAAAGGACAATTGACAACTGCAATTGCTCCCCTGTTATAATGAATCATTGATGGTAATTTTCTGTTGCCAAGATAAATCTAGTCAGCTGGTAAGTATGGCAGTTTGATAGGAATCTGGAAGGGAAACTAGAGGAAGACAAAATGAAGCTCATTATGGACATAAGCAAACTCCAATGGTCTGTGTGTTGATGCCTGAGTTTGTAGCAGTCAAGTTGGACTTGTAAAATACTTTATAATGCCATGCAAACTGATATATTTCACTATCTCAGTGACAATAAAGATTACTCAGACTCTCTTATGTTGTGATGTACTGTTGTAAAATACTCCTCCTCATACTTAATTTCGCTATATAAAAATAAGCATTCTGCGTTCACAAAGAACACACTTCTCACTAGATGATCGAGGACGGAAATGGCATGAACAGCTTTTTGTAACATTTTAACTGCAGACCACAGTTAAAGGAACAAGAGCTATAATAGCAGGTGGCATTAAAAACTGAGAGAGTAGGAGGTGACAAACTAATTGGGGGAGATAATGACCTAGTGGTATTATTATTGAACTATTAATGTTCTGGGATTGGAATCCCACTAAGGCAGACTGAAAATTCTAAATTAGGAATCTAATGGTCACCATGATACCATTGTCAATCGTCAAGAAAAACCCATCTGGTTCACTGATGTTCTTTAGGGAAGGGAACTACTATCCTTATCTGGTCTGGCCTATATGTGACTCCAGACCCTCAGCAATGTGGCAATCTAGGCAGTTCGGGCTTAGCACTAAATGCTAGTCTAGTCAGTAATGCTCACATCCCATGAACAAATAAAATAAAAATTGCAGTTTATTTATTGATTCTCTCATTTAATATGTCCATTTATTTGGTCTTCCCCTTTCAGATGCCAATCCTTATCAGAAAATGTCTCTAAATGGTCTAATTTTTGCTGTTAAATGTGACACAAGTGAATCTAATGGTTGCAATTGTCTATTGTCAAGCTAAAGGGCAGAGGATTAAAAAGACCGAGCAGTGTATTCTTCAGGTAGAGCTAACATTAAAAGATGATATCTGGACCGGTGTGACCAGGTTATCACTTCAGTTTGGGCTGGACCTGCCTCAGCTGGGGCAGACATAACTCGCTACTGTATAGAATTATCTGGGCTTGGGTGATATCCTGGACCATTTTGATCATGGGAAGCGGCAGTAATTGTCAGAGAAGAAACTCCTAGAATTTTATCCTCAAATTAGCCCAACATTTTTTCTCTTAAGTAGGGTCCAGGCTCAATTCATCAGCTTTCCTGCTCCTCTGATGCTACTTGGCCTGCTGTATTCCTCCAGCTCTACACTTTGTTATCTCAGATTCTCCAGCATTGGTCCTTCCTACTATCTCTGAATCAACTTTGTATCTAGTGTCTTGACTCTTTCTGGCTTTAGCTGGGGCAGGGAGCACTTATGTTGTGAGATATATGTTATTACAACAGGCTTTTCCTGTCCAAAATTATTCATGTGTTAACTCCTTAACTCTTCATTAGGTATTTTCTTTTTGAAATCTCTATCCCACAAAGACTACCTCTGTAGATTCTCCAGTCACAGTATGTTCACTGGGATGATCCCTGGTACGGTGGGATTGTTTTATAAGTGAAGGCTAAACAGTTTGGTATTATTTATTCAAATTTAGAAGAATGAGCGCTAATCTCATTGAAAGACACAGCATTCTGAATGGGCTTTCAAAGGGTAAATATTGAGAGGATGTTTTCCATTAATGGGAGGTCTATAACCAGACGGCATAGTCTCAGAATAAAGGGGCACCAATTTAAGACTGAAATGAAGATGAATTTCTTCTCTCAAGAGTGTTATGAGTCTTTGGAATCCATTGCCACAGAGAGCTGTGGGGACAGAGTCCTCTTGTATATTTAAGGCTAAGATAGATAGATTCTTGATCAACAGGGGAATTAGAGTTTCATTAGACCTAATCTAAATGGCACAGTACTGAGTGCTGCATTGGTGGAAGTGCTATCTTTCAGATCAGTCGTTAAACCAAGGCTATGCCTTTCTTCACACTTCAGCATAATAGATCCAGTTAAAAGATTGAAATGAAAATCCTATTGAAGAGACCAGGAGAACTTCTTGAAGGTGGACATACCCAGAAGAGAAGTGGCAATGAATTAAAGGTTTGAGTAAACACAAAATGCTACAGACACTGGATATCTGAAACAAACACAGAAAGTGATGGAGAAACTCATCAGGTCCAGCGGCATCTGCAGACAGAGAAACAGAGTTTCTGATGATAACACAGTGTGGAGCTGGAGGAACACAGAAGGCCAGGCAGCATCAGAGGAATGGGAAAGCTGATGATTCGGGTCGGGGCCTTTCTTCAGAAAAATGCTGAATAAGGGCCCCAGCCAGAAACATTAGCTTTCCCACTCCTCTGATGCTGCCTGGCCTGCAGTGTTCCTCCAGCTCCACACTGTGTTACCTCAGACTCCAGCATTGGCAGTTCTTACTGACTCTGATAGAGTTTCTGATGACTCTTCTTAAGAACTGAAAACCAATTTCTAACCCCTTTCTGTTCTGAAAGGAGTTTTACCAGGCTTGAAACATTAACTC
Source organism: Stegostoma tigrinum (assembly GCF_030684315.1). Classification (NCBI taxonomy): domain Eukaryota; kingdom Metazoa; phylum Chordata; class Chondrichthyes; order Orectolobiformes; family Stegostomatidae; genus Stegostoma; species Stegostoma tigrinum. The sequence goes on from NC_081379.1 coordinate 8,831,322, forward strand.
TATTCTGATGGTGCCAGGCCTGCTGGCTTTCTCCAGTGTTCTGTGTGCTTGCTTCAGGTTTCCAGTATGTGTTGTCTTCTCTTTAAAAAAAAATCCAATGACATCTTTCAACAAAGAGTAAAGATGTTCTCTTCTGACATATCAGTTTACATCACTTAAAAAAGGACTTTATTGCTCTTTGGGGTTTGCTATGGACAAATTGATTGCTGCAGTTTTTTCCACCAACATTTTGTTTTTTTTTAATCTAGGATTCCTCCAGTGTGTAAGCAGGCCCTTCGGCCCATTGAGTCCACACTGATCCTCTGATGAGCAGCTCGCGTCCCCTGCCCTATCTCTGCATTTTCCATGGCCAATCCACCTAAACTGCACATCCCTGGACTGTGGGAGGAAACCGGAGCACCCAGAGGAAACCCGTACAGACACGGGGAGAACGCGCAGCCTCCGCACAGTGAGTTGCCTGAGGCTGCAATTGAACCTGAGTCCCAGGCTAACCGCTGAGTCTCTGTGTCACCCATTTTACGTTGCAATTATAGCACAGAAACAGGCATTTGGTCCAATTGACCCCTGCCTTTCTTACTTATAACAGTGACTACACTTCAAACAAATTTAATTTGTGTAAAGTGTGCAGGACTGTCTTGAGGATGTGAATGCTCGACAGAGAGCTGTGTTTGAGAGCAAGATTTTGTTGATTGTCAGACTTGAAGTAGGTCTCAGTCCTCTTGACAGCACAGTGCTGCTGTATGCAGTAACCAGTTGGATAACACAGAGAGTTGTAAAAGCTGGCTGTCAGGCAGCATGCTATTTGCATGAACAGTCACAATTGTTTCTGAGGAGTAAAAAATTCCATGGCTTGAAGTGATAATGAGAGGATAAATTTTTGGGAATATAAACAGTGTAACATTCAAGCAGCAGGGCTGCCTGGGATTGCTGAATGTATAAAGCTGGCAAACTTTCCAATAATAAACTGCGATGACAATTTGTCAGGAAACACGCTTCATCATTTTTAAAAATATTGATCGCGGCTGTTCCTTCAGCTTCACACAGACAGTTCCAATTCCAAACTAGATAATTCAAGCCATGACAGACCTTTATGCAGCATAAACACTGGCTGGCTGGGCCAAATGGCCTATTCCTCTTCCATAAATGTCATACAATACTTTATGCAAGTGTTACTTAAACTGAATGGTCTCTCTGGGACAGTGACAAGTTACAGTTTTCCATTTGCATGTTAAAATTGCAGTGTGGTGGGAGACTGGCTGGATTAATCTTGCCTGGCAGCAATGCAGGATCTAGTGTCATTAAGCAGAGAATTGTGAAGTAATACTTTTTGCAGAAAGGATAGGGAGAGGCAACACAGATTTCCTGACAGAATTCTAAAGGGTATGCAGGCATAGAGGGCCAGGAGAGTTTCACATGTCCAAATCTTTGAAGTGTGTGAAGGCCGTACTGAAAGGAAGAGATAGGCAGCAAAACAAAAACAGGACACTAAAACTTCAGAGATAAGACGGTGTGGAGCTGGAGGAACACAGCAGGCCAGGCAGCATCAGAGGAGCAGGAAAGCTGACGTTTCGGGTCAGGACAGTACCATTTCTGAGGAAGGGTCCCGACCCGAAATGTCAACTTTCCTGCTCCTCTGATGCTGCCTGGCCTGCTGTGCTCTTCCAGCTCCACACTGTGTTATCTCTGACTCCAGCATCAGCAGTTTTTACTATCTCTGGCTAAAACTTCATAAAGGCCTGGTAAGGCCACAAGCAGGGTTTGATTCCAGAGCACACTTTAGGAAGGACGTGAGGCTCCTGGAGAGGATCTCCCTGAGGAGATTTACTATAATCACTTCCAGGGATGAAGGGTTTGCAAGGTTAGTTTGAAGCTGGCCACGCTCTTCATGACGTAAAGGAGGTTTAGGGGCAATTTGATAGAGATGTACAAACTGATGGCAGGTTTAGCTCGGGCAGGCAGAACAGTGAGCTATTCCAGGCAACATTCCCTCTCAGCTGTGTGCAGGTAGCCACTCGGACATTCCACCTGCACTGACTGGCATGCAGACAGCCATCGCAGCATTCCGACTCCGGAAGTCACTGCCAAGCACCTCAGAAGTCTTCCTCGAAGAAAAAAAATTGGGGGTGTGAGCAATGGTGATCCCCATGGGCTGGTGGTACAGGGACTAGGGGACACAGTTTGAAGTTGTGGGTGAGATGTGGGGGGAGGAGGGTGATGTGACACAGGTTTTATGTTTTATGGAGGGATTGACAATGACCGGGCTTTCTCTGTCTATGAGGCAGGGGCAGAAGTGGAGACAGTCAGTCATTCCAAAAGGAGGCTGGATGGTACAAAGAGGACTAAATGTGCACAGTTAGGGGGATAGAGCAGGGGAATGGGACTGACTGGGATTGCTGGCCTCGACTTCAATTGGTCGTGTGGTGTCTTTCTGTGTTATTGTAACTCTATGCTGATCAGTCTCTGGGTGCTATTGATAACAATGATGAACATGCATCCTTCTGTACAAAAAGGTTGAGTGTTAGTTGATGTCAGTGAGTTGCCAAAGAAACTGATGAAGGGTCGAAGGACTCAGTGTCAGTGTCTAAACCATCAGAAAGTGAAGCCATTTTGCTAATTTGGGGTAAATCTGGTAAAACATTTCAGAGTCATCTCCTCACCTTATTTCTGATAGCTGTAATGTGTCGTATCATACAACATCATACATCTGAGGCTTTGATTTTGCAATGAAATGAACAAAAAGAAATGGTACCACCAAAAAGCATGGCCATGAAAAAGTGAATGGGACATGCTGGGTCAATAACCTCGAATACCCTCTGTAACAGAGCCAAGTGTAATGATGCCAAATGGACTGCGAAAGTTCAAGATGGCAGCTCACCACCATATTCTCCAGGGCAGTTAGGGGTGGTAATAAATAGTGGCCTAGCTAGTGAGATCCACGTCCCATGAATCAAATGAAAACAGGTCTGTGACATTCAGTCATCAACACTTGTCCACATAGATCTCGAATCTTTTCTCAGCTTTCCTCGGCACCCCGTACTTTTGACTATTCAGGTGCCTGGAGAAGACAGGCTTAGCACTATCTCAGTGAGTTTCTGATCTTTGTTCCACCTCCCTCTGCACAGATCTATCCCACATTAATGAAGCTAAGAACTATTGTCCACAGGCAGACCACTTCACAGCTTCAAGCTAACACATCAGTGCTGACGCTATCAATCTCAAATGGAGAATCTAATGACTCTGTCCAAATGCCACTAGCTTCTAGTAAGCACATGGGTACAGTCTCAGGTGTGGTTCAGTGGTTAACACTCTCAGCTCAGAGTCTCACAGTTAGCAAACCTTAATCCGGAAACTTGAGAACGGATCTAGCCAGATATGTGATAACAAGGTGTAGAGCTGGATGAACACAGCAGGCCAAGCAGCATCAGAGGAGCAGGAAGGCTGACGTTTCAGGCCTAGACTTTTCTTCAGAAAGCCAGTTATGTCTGGTGCATTACTAACGGAGTGCTGCACTGGCACAGTGGCCCCACTGTTCAGATGACATGTTAAGCTGAGGTCACATCTGATCACTTGAGTGGATGTGAAAGATCCCATGGCGCAATTTCAAAGGAGAACATGATGTGGAGGTACTGGTGTTGGACCGGGGTGGACAAAGTCAGAAGTCACACGACACCAGGTTACAGTCCAGTAGGCTTATTTGAAATCACAAGCGTTCGGAGAGTAGCCCCTTCATCAAAAAATGATTGTTGCAGTCAAGGACATAAAAATAGACGACGATGAGATTGTGGTGTCATTTGATGTTACTGCCCTATTCACATTGATCAACATACCACTAGCAAGAGAAACACTTGCAACACTATAGAACAAGGACTAGGCCCCAGTGACACCATCTTCACAGACAACATGCTGAAACTACTGGGCCTATGCCTCACCACCCACTTTACCTTTAATGGCCAAATTTGTGAACAGATCAACGGGACACCTATGGTGTCACCAATCTCCGGACTAATACCAGAAGAGGTGATGCAGAGACTCGAAAGCATGACCCTTCCACTAATCCAACTGAACTGTGGACACGCTACACGGACGACACCTTCGTCGTTATGAAAATGAACACACTAGATGTGACACAAGAACTAACAAACCACACTCTCACTGGGGTCAAGTTCACCGGGGAAGAGGAGAAGAATGAACAGCTCCCATTCCTGGACATCATGGTAAGATGCGGGACCAACGGGGAATTCCTGACAAAAGTACACAGGAAAGCCACGCACACTGACCAACTATTGAATTTCAACAGTAACCACCCTGACATACACAAATGAAGTTGCGTGAGAACCCGAGCTACTCCAAAACCTTGGGATCTTGAAATTGCTGCGTGCAAAATTGCCACTCCACAAGAGGGTCACTGTGAGACACAATGGAATGTCCTGAAGTTGTATAAAATGCTACAGAAATGCAAACTCTGTTCCCTTTACGATTCTCCAAAAACAGAATTCCATTTGGACTTGGAATTTTGTGTGGTTTTGAATTTGCACACAAGATAGAACTGCAGGCTGCAATTCCAATATAGAGCTTCAGTAGATACAGAAAGACCCCGAATACATAGATGTACATAAAAGGAATGACACAATTGCTGATAGTAAAGTTTAGGAATGTTTAGCTCCTAAATCTTATTCATTATGAAGCTTATGCCAATGTTGGTTCCTGCTATCACAAGGGGAAAGAAATCCAGCCTCATATTATCTAGAGGCTGGCGGCTTCATTTCTACATCCTCTCCTGCACATTAAATTTATTTGAATTCATTGGGATTTTTTTCTGAATTCCTCTTTGTGTTTGGGGATTGCACTGTTCAATTTGTTTCTCAGTGGAAACAGAAACATATTTGTCCTAAATTATGACTTATGGAACAAAGGAGGATGTCAATTTACCAAATCTTCAGCTGCAGTAATATCTAATACTCCACTGGTTATCTCATAGGAAGAGATTAAGTACTCAGTTCGTGTGGCATCAGGATAGAATGGCCACAGCTGGAATACTGTGAATAGTTTGGGGCTATTTATCGAAGTAAAGATATACTGGCATTGGGAGAAGATTAGAGAAAGTTCACTCGGCTGATCACAAATATAGAGGGGCTGCCTTATGAGGTAAGGTTGAGTAGAGCGGGCCTGTGCTCATTGAAATTCAAAAGAATGAGAGGCAATCTTATTGAAGCATATAAGATTTGTAAGGGACTTGACAGGGAAAACACAAAAGATTCTTTCCCCTTCGCGGTGAATCTCGGGCCAGAAGGGCATCATTTCAGAGGGTGGTGCGGTGGCTCAGTGGTTAGCACTGATGCCTCACAGCACCAGGGGCCCGGTTTTGATCCCACCCTCAGGCAACTGTCCCTGTGGAGTTTGCACATTCTCCCTGTGTCTGCGTGGGTTTCCTCTGGGTGCTCCGTTTCCTCCCACAGTCCAAGGGTGTGCAGCTTAGGTGGATTGGCCATGCTAAATTGCCCGTAGTGTTTAGGGAAGTGTAGATGAGATGTGTTAGCCATGGGAAATGCGAGGTTACAGGGAAAGGGCAGGGGGATGGATCTGGGTGAGATGCTCTATGGAGGATTGGTGTGGACTTGGGCCGAATGGCCTGTTTCAACACTGTAGGGATTCTATGATTCTCGGCTAAAGGGTCACATATTTAAGATAGAGATGAAGAGGAATTCTTTCTCTCAGAGAGTGATGAATCCTCAGAATTCTTTACTGTACAGAGCTGTTAAATGCCTTCAAGGCTGATATAAGTTTTGTTTATAACCAGTTAGGGAAACAAGGGTTATGGAGAAAAGTTGGGAAAATCAATATGAGGATTATCAGGTCAATCATGACCTCATTGAATGCCAGAGCAGATTTGAAAGGCTGAATTATCTACTTCTGCTCCGACATATCGCATGATCATGCAGCCTGATTCTGTCCTGTAAATACTTTGTAACTTTGGAAAAAATGCAGTTTTTAGGGGAAAGGATTTTGGAAGAGGGAACTGTACTCTTGCAGACCTGCTTTTTCCAGTCCCAACATTTCCTGTCCATATATTAGGTTCCCAGCATCCCTGATACTTAGCTTTTGGCAATGTAAAAGGTTGACTTGTGTTCATTGGCGTGGGCACTCCGATTTATGTCACAAGCATTATGCTGAAAACACAAGTGCCCCCAAGCAGAAACTCGATCCCAAGAAAACCCGGTCACAACCCCTGCAGGAATACTGGAATTGTTCCAGGTGACAACAGATAATTCATCCAAAGTGTTGAGTAGCAGAATTCTGGTAACCTAGGCAACGTGAGCGTTCGTAGAAAAGCTCTGCTGAAAATCATATTGACACTGAGAGTAATAGAGGTACAAAAGAAGAGTTTGTGGCATTCAACTCGATCATGGCTGCTTCATACATAACAGTGTTTACTGTCTTGAATTCAAACCCCTGACTGTCTCATCAAATCTGCCAAACTCCGATTGAAAATTCCCAACAGTCATTTCTCGCATCATCGAGTCATTTGGTTCAACTCGTCTATGTCGAGCAGATTCCCCAAACTAAACTGGTTTCATTTGCCTGCATTTGGCCCATATCCCTCTGAACCTTTCCTGTCCATGTACCTGTCCAAATGCCTTTTAAATGTTGTAATTGTACCTGCCTCCACCACTTGCTCTGGCAGTTCAATCCACATATGCATCACCCTCTGTGTGAAAACGTTGCCCCTCAAGTCCCACTTTGGGGAGACAATTCCAGATTTTTCATGTCAGAAAAAATCATTCCAATGTTAGGTCCATGACCATCCCACTGCCTCTATTACTGGACACCTCTCTAGAGGGAACAGCCTTGTTTTATCTTCCTTATCAAATCCTTGTACAATTTTCACACAAAGAGGGAATTTGGTGGAGAAACTCAGCATCTGTGGAGCAAAAGTAGAGTTAGTGTTTCTGGTCCAGTGCCCCTTCTTCAGATGGACATGGATGCTGCCAGACGTGCTGAGTTTGTCCACCAGTTTCTTTGTTTAGTTCCAGGTTTCTAGCATCCGCAGTTCTTTGTTTTATCCGTGTACAATTTTAACCACCTCAGTTAAATTGTTCCCTAAACACTCTTTAAAAACTGAGATGCAGAGGGATCAATTCTCCCAGCTATCTGGAATTCTCTATCCCAGACAGTTGTGGAGGCTGTATCACTGAATACTGAACAAGGAGGTAGATAGATTTTTGAAATATCAAGGAGCTGAGAGCTATGAGCAGCTGGCAGGAAAGGGGAGTTAAGGGCTAGGGCAGATCAGCGATGGTCTTGTTCAATAGCAAGACAACAGTGGCTCAGTGGTTAGCACTGCTGCCTCACATCACCAGAGACCTGGGTTCAATTCCACCCTCAGATGACTCTCAGTGTGGAGTTTGCACATTCTCCCCACGTCTGAGTGGGTTTCCTCCCACAGTCCAAAGATGTGTAGGTTAGATGGATTGGCCATGGGAAATGCAAGGTTACAGGGATTATTGGGCTGCTCTTTGGAGGGTTGATGTTGACTCGATTGGCAGATTGGCCTCTTTCTGCACTGTAGGGATTCTATGACAAGCTTGGTGGGCCTGCTCCAATGTCTAATTTAGCCTTCTAAACCTCGTGTATTAATTCCTCTCAACTGGGAAAGTAAACCAGCTGGATATACAGCTCCCATGATGTAAAATGATGGATAGGACACACTTGGCGTGGCTTGGAGATACAGGCAGCAGATGATAGAGGGCTGAAGAGCAACTACAAGAACAATGTAATAGTTGAGACCGGAGTTGAAGAAACATGAGACAGAAGTAAGTAATCCTTATCATGGACAGGGTTTAAGATTCTAGTTCAGCGCTGAGTCAACCAGAATATTTACTTAACTTTCTCTTAAGCATTATCATGGGCCCTGTGTCAATCATTAACTTTCATAGTGCAATCCATAGTCTCATAATTCTCTGTGTCAAAATGCTTCCCTTGCTCTGTCATAAATCTCTTATATCTATGTAAAAACCCATGTCCTAAACTTGTTTTAAATCCATCAAACCACTGGATGTAATCTACTTCCATCTATCCTGTCCTATCCCTTAAATATTCTAAAATACTCTATTAGAAATGCAGTAATCCCCTCTGTTCCAATGAAACTAGCTCCAATTAACATCAGTCCAAGGAATCCTTGACAGTATTTCTAATTCTCAGAAAGCCATTACCGACAGATTTATGGATTGGCTGTTTAAATAATTCTTTATTATTGCAGCAATCCTCGAAGGAAATTAAGGGAAGGTGGGTTGTCTGGGAACAAAGCTAAAATATTTTGGACAATGAAAAATATTTCTCTCCTTCACCTTTTCAGTTGTGATGGAAGTTTATTTTTCATTCATTCATGGGATGAGGGCATTGCTGGCCAGGTAGCATTCATTGTCCATGGCTAATTGCTCAGAGGGCAGTTAAGAATCAGCCACATAGCTGTGGGTCACATGTAGGCCAGACCAGGTAAGGATGGCAGTTTGCTTTCCTAAAGGACATCAGTGAACCAGATGGGTTTTTCCATGAATCAACAATGGAATCACAGTCATCATTCGATTCTAAATTCCAGAGAGGAATTCATATTCCGCCATCTGCTATGGTGGGATTCAAACCCAGATCGCCAGTACATTATCTGGGTCTCTGGATTAACAGGCCAGTGATATTACCACTACACCATCATAACCCCAATAGACAGAGTGATAGAGATAAAGCTAATTTATTTTTGAGTCTGAATTTACAATTCATGCCATGTGATTTTCAGTTTGTGTGTATGAAGTGGTTTAATGAGCCACCTGTCAGTATTTTTTTTAGATTCCCTCAGTGTGGAAACAGGCCCTTCAACCCAACAAGTCCACAGCGCTCCTTGGAGCATCCCACCTAGACCCATCCTCCTATAACCGACACACCCCTGAACACTATGGGCAATTTAGCATGGCCAATCCACCTAGCCTGCTCATCTTTGGACTGTGGGAGGAAACGGGAGCACCCGGAGGAAACCCACGCAGACACGGGAAGAATGTGCAAACTCCACACAGACAATTACCCGAGGCTGGAGCTATGTTGTTTCAAAAAACAGTCTGAGAGCAGTCCCTGGGATTCAAATGATGATTTGTTTGCATTGGGAGAGTTTTATAAATGGGCAGAAGAAAACTTGAGGAGCATTAGATTTCCTTCTGTTTAGAAAGATCTAGAATTGTTTTATTTGGCTTCAGGGAAAAGCCCATTACTGAGAAAGCCTTTGTCGTTTTTTTCAGTTTGCTGACATCTTGGTGTTTGTTGATGATTGAGACAGATCTTCCTGAATAAAGGACACAGTCTAGAAATGTTAGGAATTGGGTTACCTCGATGTAAGGGTTTAACTATAAAAGATCTAGACTAGAGTATTTGGTTAAAATTCAGAAGTGGTTATTTGAAGCTGAGAAAGTCTAAACTCTGTGATGTGACTAATCAAGGAAGAGGGTTATATAACTTTCAAGACAGGGAATCAAAAGAGAAAGTGAAGTTGAATCGACAGTTATCATGGGAAAACAACTTCTCAGGTGTTGTCTTGTATCATGATGGAATAGATGGGATTGCACTTCTGCTGTGTTTCTTGAAATCATTCAATTGTGTTATACGTAAACAGTACAATTGAAAAAAATGTGTTAAATGTAGATAGCTTGGTTTATTCTACTTAATCTTTTCATTTGCTTAATGTGCTACTGTTTTATTGTTAGAACCAAAGATGTAGCATTGCAAGCTTACATTTTGTCCCCACCTCTGGGCAGTAATTCCACGTTCAAATTCTACCTCAGGGTCGATGGCCAGGGAGGGTGCATCAAGACTTGGTTAAACAGGTTAATTATCAATCTACAAATCATTCCAGTATGCCCATAGGGGATAGTAAGACCAGGCGAGCCTCCTGGTCAGCCAGACATGGTTGGGAGTTATAGTACAGTAGCCTCCCCATGTTAAAAGGCTCGACATGCATGTTCTTCCCATGAACAAGTGTTATCCACATTCCAAAGGATAAACACACACCTGTCCGATTTAATAACCTGCTATAAATTAGAACTCTAAAGACCCTTAATAAATAACATTTCATTTATATGGTACCTTTCACATTTTCAAGCCATTACCAACTAATTCATCACCAATAACTTGCTTTTGAAGTGTGCTCACTCAGCAAACTTGAGAAACAATGTGTAAACAATAAGATGTTGGTGTTGGCTGAGGAACAGACCATGGGCAGGACACAAGGAAACTCTCAGATCCTCACTGAGTCAGGCCACGGTATCTTATACATCATCCCCACTCTGTCCATTCCTCTAAGACTGGCAAGGGGTTGGGCTGCCCTTCTGTGACTTCATTTTTGGCTCCGAGGAATTACTTGAGATGAGCAGGGATCAGGCAGTAACATTCTCTCTGAGCTGTGTAGGTGAGTGACAGCACAGAGTCACATTTGTGTCATCATGTGACAGCCTTAATGAGACAGTGAGTACGAAACAGCAAAGGGAAATTCGAGAGAACTATGGCCGACAGGGAATTTTCTTCCCTGATGACTTTGTGCTCTTTTACCAGATTATTTTACCTCTCCTCGGATATCGTAGAGCTGAGGACTGGGAGATAGAGGCAGCCAATGAATGTGGGGAAACAGTGCAGGATAAGAAACATTTAGACAGTGTGCTCTGTGTGTCATGAGTGTGAGGGAAGCTTTGGAACAACTGTGTCTTTTCCTATGGCCCATAATTATCAAACACAAGTTTAATTCTGGATATAAAGGGCTTATAAACAAGTGCTGCAGTGAGAAATTACTTCATCAAAGTGCTGGAACTGCCTGTTTCACACATCTTGGAAGTTGTAGGAGGAGTTCACACTCATCGGTTCACTCGTATTAGTCTCAAAGTCCTTTAATCATGCCATTTGATAAAATATCTCTGCCAACATTGGTTATTAATAGATATGAGCTGAAAAGGCCCCTTTGCACCAATGTAATCACATGCCTCACTAAGTAACAATGAACCACTTGATAAACAATGAACCACGACAATTTAAGCTGAAAATTGACCATGTTTCTGCTGAAATCAATGAATGATGGGTGAGCTGGCTTAGAAGAAATTATCACTTGTTGTATTGGTCCATCCAGCAACTGAGTCAACGACTGCTTAAATTCATGCTTGATAAAGGCAGGCAGGGCTGAGACACAACAGCCTTTTTCCTTTGAAAAGGCATCTTTCCAATTTGCATTGATGATTACTAAGTGGAAACAGATGGAAGTGCAGAGAATTTCTTAATTTGCAGCATTTTTGAAGTACCCAATAATCAAATCTGGCATTTTAAATTACTTTAATTTTAACCTTGTGTGCCAAGAGTTTTGTCACCTTGGTTTATGCTAAAAATATGTGTTCTAGGTTTTCAAAATGAGGATATCCAACTGGGAAAATCCAACATTTGCAGCATTGTGATCGTTAATCTGATTCATCGTGAGGCTTTATACTTCAATGTTTCAACAGGGCACAACTGAAAGCCAAAGCCTCCAACCATCCGGCGGTGTGATTGGGAAATGATACTTCATATTCAAAGTCAAAATCTTCCACCACCAACTCTTCATCAAAGAGTGTCCTTGAAAAGGAAATCTGGCCCTCAATTTATATACAATGTCATTTGCAAAACCCCAGCCATCTCGTCCTTGGCCCTTTATGTGTAACAACATTATTGCAACTTCTAACTTCCCCGACTTCATTTTTACTCACACCACCTTCCATGCTTGAAGTTAAACCATTTCTGTCTCTCACCCTGGCCGTTCCCTCTGGTACAGCCCTCGTCAAGTCTCCCTTGGTGAATGCAGGTACAGTTCCAGCGTTTAAAAGACAATAATGTAAAAACATGAATAGGTGACATTTGGAGGGATATGGGCCAGGGGCAGGGAGGTAGGACTACTTTAGTTTGGGATTATGTTCGGCATGGACTGTTTCCATGCTGTATGACTCTATGACCAGATAGTTGGAGTTTTGAAAATAACATGGTAAGTGAATTGAAGGCCAGGTTTCCTTCTCATAGAAACAGTTGAATGTTCTTTGTTTCAGAGTTGGTCGTGGAAGACTTTGACCATTTTAAAATACTCTTCTAACCTACTGCTACCCCACTGGTCAACAGAATTATCAATCACTGACAATCTCAAACAAAATTTCGTATCAGCACTGATTCAAACAATTCCCTTGTTGCATCTATAACTTACAAGGAACTGGTTAAGTTTCCTTCAGTTGAACAAATTATGCTGTGGCAAACTAAGAGCTAAGAACTAGAAATGTTTTGCCTGTGTGGGCTGTTATTAGAACAATGTATCTGCTGAGCCGTTAATTATAATTTTGCTTGATAGCAGACTTCGGATTTATTCAACTCTATTATTATGCCAACTTTGTGTCATTTAATCTCTGAGAGTTTTGCACTTCATTTAAGTATAGCACAAAACTTTGAAAAATGCATCAAGGTTTATATTAGGTGTTAACTACTGGTATATTTATATGCCTCTGTTAATTGCTTTCAAGAAAATGTTTGAGGTCAACTAGACTCGAACCCTAAGTATGTGTTCACCCTTGCCTGGCCACCATAGATACCTCCTTCAGACCAATTCTTCTCCCCTTAACTCAGGATGTCTAAACAAGTTCACCCTCCTTGGTTCCTAACTGAATTGAATTGAATCATTTATTGTCACGTGTATCCAATGTAAAGGCACAGTGAAACGTGTGTACCTTTGCCTCACATACATGGCAGCATTCACATTAATTTAGCGTAGAACACACAAAAAAAACTTAAGAGAGTCCAACAACCATTTCCATTCCTGTATTCCCACTCAGGGATTTCCAGTCCATACCATGCCACTGCCAGTGTCCCGCTCAGGGCTATCTCATCGGCCCCACTCTCACCGTCACTGCCTCACTGGCCCAATTCTCACTGTCACAGCCTCACCGTCCCCCTCTCACGACCACAGCCTCACCATCCCCGCTGTCACCACCACTGCCTCACCATCCCCGCTCTCACCATCTCTGTCTCACCAGCCCCGTTCGCACCGTCACTGCCTCACTGCCAAACAGGTTGAGTAGCAAACTAGAGATCGTTCCAACCCAATGGAGGTATAAGGCCAAGAGTTATTTCTGGATAGACAAGTGATGGAAAGAATATTGGAGCATCCAGATTGCCATAACAATCCAGGACTCCCTGTAAGATCTCCCACAACCTGTTTGATAGCCCTGATTGTCTGCTTGTCGTCATTGTAAACATCCTTCAGCATGCGCTCGGGGCTATAATTGGTGGGATCTTCAAACAATTGTCAGCATGAAACTGAGGTGCATTTTAAATTGATATAAAGATATTGATATGAGAACATCCTGTAAAAAAGAACAAAACTAAAGAAACTGAACTAGATACAAACTTGCACTAATGACAAGAGAGTGATGAAGACTGAACGCTTATGGAAAGAAAGATGAAAGATTTGTATTTATAGCAGGGAGACCTGGGTGTACATGTGCACAGGCGATTAAAGGCGATGACAGTAACTAAGAATGCAGGCAGTGTAATAGGCTTTACAAAAAGCAGCGCAGAGAACAGGATCAAATAGGTCATTCTGAACTTACACAAGATGCTTGTTAGATGTCAGCCAGAGAATTATGTACAGTTGTGGGCACTGCATTATAACAAGTATGTGTACACTTTAGACAGAATACAGCAGAAAGATGCAGAAATGGTTGCAAAGGGTAAGAAACTTCAGTTATGAAGACAGATTGGGGAGGTTGGGACTGTTCTCCTTGGAGAGAAGAAGGCTAAGAGGAGATCTAACAGGAGCTTGCAAAATCATGAGTGATTTGGATGGAGCAGGCAGGGAGAAACAGTTCCTACTCATAAAATGAACGAAAGGGCACAGGTTTAAAGTGATTTCTGAATGTAACAACTGTGAGGCGGGAAAATTCTTCACACAATATGAATAGTTTGGGTTTGGAATGCACTGCCTGGAAATGTGTTGGAGGCAGGTTCAACTGAGGTATTTAAGATGGTATTTGATGATAATTTGAATAGTAACAAGGTGCAAGGTTATGGGAAAGGGCAGGGGAATGCCACTAAGTCATAATGCTCACTAGATAGCTAGGGCAGACATGATGGGATGGATGGTTTTCTTTTGTACAATAACACTGCTGTGATCCTGTGAGATAACAAGGTGTGAAGCTGAATGAACACAGCAGGCCAAGCGGCATCAGAGGAACAGGAAGGCTGATGTTTCGGGCTGAGACCCTTCTTCTGAAATGGGAGAGGGGAATAGGATTCTGAAATAAATAGGGAGAGAGTGGGAGGCGGATCAAAAATGGATAAAGGAGAAGTTAGGTGGAGAGGAGACAGACAGGTTGAAGAGGCAGGGATGGAGCCAGTAAAGGGGAGTGTACGTGGGGAGGTAGGGAGGGGATAGATCAGTCCAGGGAGAATGGACAGGTCAAGGAGGCGGGATGAGGGTAGTAGGTAGGAGATGGGGATGGGGCTTGAGGTGGGAGGAGGGAATTGGTGAGAGGAAGGACAGGTTAGGGAGGCGGGGACGAGCTGGGCTGGTTTTGGGATGTAGTAGGGGGAGGGGAGATTTTGAAGCTTCTGAAATCCACGTTGATACCATTGGGCTGCAGGGTTCCCAAGCGGAATATGAGTGCCGTTCCTGCAACCTTCGGGTAGCATCATTGTGGCACTGCAGGAGGCCCAGGATGGACATGTTGTCTGAGGAATGGGAGGGGGAGTTGAAACGGTTCGCAACTGGGAGGTGCAGTTGTTTAGTGCGAACCGAGCGTAAGTGTTCTGCAAAGTGGTCCGCAAGCCTCCGCTTGGTTTCCCCGATGTAGAGGAGGCCACAACGGGAACAGCGGACGCAGTATACCACATTAGCAGATGTGCAGGTGAACATCTGCTTGATGTGGAAAGTTTTCTTGGGGCCTGGGATGGGGTGAGGGAGGAGGTGTAGGGGCAGGTGTAGCACTTCCTGTGGTTTCAGGAAAAAGTGCCGGGTGTGGTGGGGCTGGAGGGGAGTATGGATTGGACAAGGGAGTCACGGAGAGAGTGGTCCCTCTGAAAGGCAGATAAGGGTGGGGAGGGAAAATGTCTTTGGTGGTGGGGTCGGATTGTAGATGGTGGAAGTGTCGGAGGATGATGCGTTGGATCCGGGAGTTGGTGGGGTGGAACGTGAGGATGAGGGGGATTCTGTTTTGTTTTTTATTGCGGGGTGGGGTGTGAGGGATGAGTTGCGGGAAGTGTGGGCGACATGGTCAAGGGCTTTCTCGGCCACTGAGTGGGGGGATGTTGCGGTCTGTGATATTCTGTGATATTGTATTACTGGATCAGGTCTCCTCAAAGTGCCATGGAAGCCAACCATCTACTTTTGAAGCCTAGCCATTGTTGTAATAAAGGAGACACAACAGCCAACTTGCAGGCAGCGCACCTCCAAGAGCAGATATAAAGTGATAAACAGGTAAAATATGTTTTGGGGTTAACTGAGGGATAAAAGCTAACCAGCACTCAGAGCACAGCTTGCTGCTCTTTTCTGAAATAGTGCCATTAAATCTGACACAGCAATCTGAGATGCAGGCACGGACTTGGTTTAACATCACATCTGAAGGCTTGTACCTCCAAAAGCGCAACGATCCTGGTTTTTGCTGTGTCACCTTGGATTTACATGTTCAACTCTCTGGAATGAGATTTGAACCCCTCACCCAGAGACGAAAGTGTTAGGAAATGAGCTACAACTGTCTAAAGATAGAAGTGAATGTTAGGTTAAATGTCACACATCTATAGCCGCAGCAACAACTTTCAATTAATTTTACACTATTGCTGAAGTATGAAAAGTGCCATCTTTAAGATTTTCTGTTGTTACTTTTCAACACTGGCAAACAGCCACACATTCACTGCTCTTTTATCACGTACAATGTAGATGGAAGGAGTTTTGACTTCAGTCAAGAAGTGAGCCAAGACTCAAGCTCCATCCCCTTGCTTCAAGCTCAAATTCTGCACTCTGGCTCAGCTTTGCAGTCAAGTGTTAAGAGCCCTGCTGTGCAAATACACACTGGAGAGGTTTGCAATTCCAAAATGAGCATCCACATTCACTTTAGGATGCGGGTAATTGTCACTTTGCTCCATATTAACAGCACATTGTACAGCTGCCATTATAAGCAACTTTTTCTTGTAAAGAGAAAGGTTCCAATGAGATTACATCAGCCCAGAACTCAGCCAGATTTGGATGTTGACGAAGAATGGTTGATTAGCCCAGTCTCATTTGAGACCCTAAGGAAGATATTATTGGATTACAAGATTTTGAACCTTGGGTAAGGACACCAACTCAAGCTCAAAATTGAAGTCTCTACATTCCTGTACAGTAACGGGAACAGCAACAAGACTTCAATGTTGCTCAGATTGGATGACAGATAGCTAAATGGTAATGGGTAGGATCTTGGAAGACCAATAGTCAGCTCTCCAGGACTGAAGGAGCAGAGGCTTTACATTCTGGAATGGGGTTGAAGAGGGAGGTCAAGAGTGGTATTTGTAGTTAGATGCATGTTGCCACCACTTCTTTCCTTGAACGGGTCCAAGGGCCTATTTGGATTAAAAGTGGAGAGGATCAACCACTAGTTAGTCTTAACAAGAAGAACATACAAAAATGAGCAATAGGCTCAGGGCCTCAAGCATGCTACACCATCCAATATGATAGCAGCTGATCTGTCTGAATAATTCCCATGCTCATCTTTTCTCAATAGCATTTCAACCCTTTATTTCATGAGAATCTATTCTGCTATCCACCATTACCTTGAAAATATAGAAAGACTTTGTTTTCCTGCTTTATCATGAAGAGAATTGTAAATTCTAATGACCCCTTGTGAGAAATAAATTCTCATCTGTTTCAAATGGGTGATGCCTTAATTGTAAACAATGATCTTTAGTTGAGCTTCTCCTCTTCACATCCACCCTGTAAAGATACCTCAGGGTCTTGTACATCTCAATCAAATCACCTCTTACACTTCTGAACTCCAGTAGGTACAAACTTGGCCGAAATGACCTTTCCTTATAAGATAACCCACTGATGCCTGGTACTGGCTTAGTGAACATTCTCTGAACCTCTTTCAACACTTTTATACCCATCCTTAAATAAGGTGCCCATTATGGTACACAATATTGCAGATATGACCTTACCAACACCCCATATAACTGACGCATAACCGTGCATAATTCAATTTGCCTTGCAATAAGTTAACATTCTAGTAGCTTTCACAACTCCTTGTTGTACCTGCATACTAACATTGTGTAAGTCATGGACGAGCACACCCAGATCCCTCTGCATCTCAGAGCTATACCATCTCTCATCATTTAGATGATATATTTCTGTGTAATTCTTCCTGCCAAAATTGATAATTTCTCATTTCCCCACTGTATATGCATGGTCAGATCTTTGTATTACTCTCTTACACTATCTACATTGCTAACCTTCTTATGTGTGCCTTCACAATTTACTTTGCTGCCCACCTTTGTGTTGTCAGCAAATTTATCAACCATGCCTTCAGTCCCTTCACCTGACTCATTCACATAAATTTATTACATCTTGCTAACCAAAAAATGATCAGGATACTGAGTACAATTCTGGTCACCCTTCTGCAGGAATTTTGTTATTAAACTTGAGAGGGTTCAAAAAAGATTGACAAGGACGTTGTCAGGGTTGGAAGCTTTTGAGTTACTGCAGGAGGCTGAAAAAGCTGTGTCTTTTCTCCTGGGAGTGTCGGAGTCTAAGGGGTGAGCGAATAGGGGTTTGTAAAATCATGAGGAGCATGGATA
This sequence comes from Stegostoma tigrinum, assembly GCF_030684315.1. Classification (NCBI taxonomy): domain Eukaryota; kingdom Metazoa; phylum Chordata; class Chondrichthyes; order Orectolobiformes; family Stegostomatidae; genus Stegostoma; species Stegostoma tigrinum. Next base: position 8,849,175 of record NC_081379.1, read on the forward strand.
GGGTGCATGGCTGTGGTCTTTTTCCTAGGGTTGGCAAGTTCAAAATTGGAGGACATAGGTTTGAGGTTAGAGGGGAAAGATACAGAAAAGGACCTGAGAGGAGAGGTTTTTTATGCAGAGGGTGATGGGTGTGTGGAAGAAGCTGCCAAAGGAAATGGTGGAGGCTGGTACAATTAAATACATTTAAAAGGCATCTGGATAGGTATATGAATATGAAGGGTTTAGAGGGACATGGGGCAAATGCTGGCAAATGTGACCAGGTCAGTTTGGGATGCCTGATTGGTGTGGACAAGTTGGGCTGAAGGGTCTGTTTCTATGCTATACAATTCTATGCCTGTATACTTTCTCCCAGTTTCTTGTTAACTAGCAATTTTTTTTTTCATTCATGCTAATATTTTATCCCCAACACCACGAGCCTTCAATGTGGTATCTTGTCAAATACCCTCTAGAAATATAATTATAGGACATCCACTCGTTCTTCTTTACTCATAGCACCTCTTTTTTCCTTATCAAACTCCAACAAATTAGTTAAACTGATTCTGCTTGATTATCTTGAACTTCTCAAAGTATCATGCAATGACAACTTTAATAATAGCTTCCAATATCATCACACGCTCTGCTAACTAGTCTGGAGTATCTTCATTTCCATCTACCCCTTTTTGAATAAAGGAGTTATAGTTGCTAATTTTCCAATCTAAGCCAACCTTCTCCAAACCTATGGAGTTTTAGGAAACTAAAATCAAAGCATCAAGTATCCTTAAGTATCTCAGATGAAGTCCATCAGGATATAGGGATTTGTTAGCCCTCAGCTCTATTTGCTCAATTCTATTACCTTGGTGCTGACAGTTTTCTTGAGTTCCTCCATCCCTTCCAGTTCCTGATTTAGAGCTACTTCTGGGATGTTATTTGTATCCTTTATTGTGAAATGTAATGTATTATTAATATAAAATATGTGTTCAATTCAGACTCACTTTCTGTAAGAACAATGTTCATTTCTTCCCTCTGTGCTTTTTAATATATCTATCAAAACTCTTACTTTTCGCATTCAAACTTCAAGTCAATTTTCTCTCAAACTCTCATTTGTCCCTCCTTATTAATCTTTTAGCCTTTTTAATATTCTTCCCAATCTTCTGACTTGCCACTCATCTTTGTACACTTGTAGGATTTTTCTTTAGGTTTGATATTATTTTTAATTTTTTTAGCTAACCGTTGACAGTGGGTGCTCTCCTTGGAACTTCGCTTCTCATTGGAAAGAATCCTGTGTATTCTGAAATATCCCCACAATTACCTGGCATTGCATCTCTATTGACCTGTTCCTTAACCTAATTTGCCAGTTCACTTCAGCTACGTCTATTTCAATTCCCTCATAATTGCTCTCATTTAATTTTAAAATACTAGTTTTGGACCCACTCCTCTCTCCCTCAAACTGAATTAATAAATCAGCTGTTATATACAGGTGCCTTCCCTATGAAGTCTTCAATTAGACCTTTCTGATTGCACACTACCAGGTCTACTACAGCCCATTCTCTGGTCAACCCTAGAACATGCAGCACCAAGACATGATCCCAAAAACATGCTATAAACTCCTCATTTAGGATACATTTGTCCTTCTAACGTTTCTAATTCACATATACATTATAACCTCCATGATACTTGCCATGCCTTTCTGATAGGCTCCCCAGCTTTTTATACTTGATATTCCATCCTTTTGTGTGATCACTACGAGGAATTCTGAGCACTACTCTTGTCTGTATCATCTCACATATCCTCCAAATTGATTCAACATCCTGCTCTACTAAACTTAGGACCTCCTAGCCAGCTACCGTCTTCTCCTAGCTTCCCATTATCCCTTACTGCCATGTACCTTTGAATGCTCAGGCCCCAATCTGTGTCACAGGACCTGTCAAAAAACAATATTGAAACTGACTGCTGTGAAAAGGGATATGGTCTGCCTTCTCTTGACTATTCTAGATGATGGGGGATCTGTCAGTTTTAAAGTACAACTCACATTTCTGAAGGACCACTGATTGGTATCTTGTGACAAGAATGCAGGGCTCTTTCTCATTGTTAAAAAGGAGCATGTTTACAAACTCCGTGTAATTGTTACTCCTCAGAAAACCTGACCAATCGTTACTAACGTGATGAGCAGACTTTTAGATACAGATCTGCACTCTACTGGAATCCTGTGATGTTCAGCCTTAGCCCCACTCAAGCCTGAATGGCCACATGAGATTGAATGGAACTTAATGTTGTCTCCACCATCGACCCTTTCAGAACCAGTGCCTTATGAAACAGAGCCTCTCGACACTTTTCAAACACAGTTTCCAACCACCATTGTGAGGGCTGAGCTCCTTTACAGGTTACCCCTGTGGAGTTGCAGATGTCTGCAATCACATCCAAACAGTTGCCCCACTCCCAACTACTGATCAGAGCATTGTAGTCAGCATCTGGTCATCAGCCTTTATTCACTGTTTAAATGAATTTAACAAGCTGTTCTTCCCCAGTCCAAACCAACAGAAACAGCTTCGGAAATTGACACAATCCTCTGCAAAGTTTCCTTTAAAAAGAGTGCAAGTTGAATGTGTGAAAAATGTCAGAAAAGTTCTGGCTTTAATCTGCAGCACATTTGCACCAGCTCTGACACAACACTGATATGGCTGGGCTGGTAAATCATATCCCATACTCATATGCAGGAGAGATGGGTGCATCATCCTACTGGTGAAATTTGATTGCGTAAGGCCTAAAATTAAAAGCTAGCTCAATGGCAACCCCTGTCAACTTTTGTGAAAATGTAATGTGATGACGTATGTGCTTTGGGTAAGGGCTAAGCCAACCTCACTGCAATTAGCTTTTTATTTACCCCTTGCTTCTTAGCTGTTCTCTCCTATGGCTGCATCGCCTCATGGGTGTTACATGAAACCTAATGGTGACATAATCAGGAAACCATTCTGCTCTCCTGCAGAGTACACTCCAATTCACAAAAAGTAGGAACAAAGCACTGCAGATGCTGGAATCTGTGCTGATAATAATTGATGGAGATCACGGCAGGTCAGTCGGTATCCATGGAGAGAGAGCAAGCCAACGGTTGCTCTCTGACTCACTGGGATCTCCAGCATTTGTTGTTTTCAGTACACTCCACAGTTCACTTTGACCTAAAATGGGACATCACACAAAACAGATGCTTTTTCCCAAAGCACATATTCTCAAGGTCCAGCCCTTCCACAAGGAAGGAGGAAGTGTTAGGTATCCTAAAAGATATCAAGGTGGACAAGTCCCCTGGTCCGGATGGGATCTATCCCAGGTTTCTGAGGGAAGTGAGAGACGAAATAGCCGGGGCCTTAACAGATGTCTTTGCAGCATCCTTAGACATAGGTGAGGTCCCGGAGGACTGGAGACTTGCTAATGTTGTCCCCTTGTTTAAGAAGGGCAGCAAGGATAATCCAGGTAATTATTGACCGGTGAGCCTGACGTCAGTGGTAGGGAAGCTACTGGAGAAGATACTGAGGGATAGGATCTATTCCCATTTGGAAGAAAATGGGCTTATCAGTGATAGGCAACATGCTTTTGTGCAGGGAAGGTCATGTCTTACCAACTTAATAGAATTCTTTGAGGATGTGACAAAGTTGATTGATGAGGGAAAGGCGGGAGATGTCATATACATGGGCTTCAGTAAGGCGTTTGATAAGGTTCCCCATGGCAGGCTGATGGAGAAAGTGAAGTCACATGGGGTCCAGGGTCTGCTAGCTAGATGGATAAAAAACTGGCTAGGCAACAGGAGACAGAGGGTAGTTGTAGAAGGGAGTTTTTCAAATTGGAGACCTGTAACCAGTGATGTTACACAGGGATCTGTGCTGGGATCACTGTTGTTTGTGATATATGTAAATGATCTGGAGGAAGGTGTAGGTGGTCTGATCAGCAAGTTTGCAGATGACACTAAGACTGGTGGAGTAGCTGATAGTGAAGGGGACTGTCAGAGATTACAACAGACTATAGATAGATTGGAGAGTTGGGCAGATAAATGGCAGATGGAGTTCAATCCGGGCAAATGCGAGGTGATGCATTTTGGAAGATCTAATTCAAGGGCGAACTATACAGTAAATGGAAAAGTCCTAGGGAAAATTGATGAACAGGGAGATCTGGGTGTTCAGGTCCATTGTTCCCTGAAGGTGACAACGCAGGTCAATAGGGTGGTCAAGAAGGCATATGGCATGCTTTCCTTCATTGGACGGGGCATTGAGTACAAGAGTTGGTAGGTCATGTTGCAGTTGTATAGGACTTTGGTTCGGCCACATTTGGAGTACTGCGTACAGTTCTGTTCACCACATTACCAAAAGGACGTGGATGCTTTGGAGAGAGTGCAGAGGAGGTTCACCAGGATGTTGCCTGGTATGGAGGGTGCTAGCTATGAAGAGAGGTTGAATAGATTAGGATTATTTTCATTAGAAAGACGGAGATTGAGGGGGGACCTGATTGAGGTCTACAGAATCATGAGGGGTATAGACAGGGTGGATAGCAAGAAGCTTTTTCCCAGAGTGGGGGACTCAATTACTAGGGGTCGTGAGTTCAAAGTGAGAAGAGGAAAGTTTAAGGGAGATATGCATGGAAAGTTCTTTACACAGAAGGTAGTGGGTGCCTGGGATGTGTTGCCAGCGGAGGTGGTAGACGCAGACAAGTTAGTGTCTTTTAAGATATATTTGGACAGATACATGGATGGGCAGGGAGCAAATGGACACAGATCGTTAGAAAACAGATGACAGGTTAGACAGAGGATCTTGATCGGCGCAGGCTTGGAGGGCCGAAGGGCCTGTTCCTGTGCTGTAGGTTTCTTTGTTCTTTGTTCTTCCACCAAAGATGTAACATTCAGAAATATTTCTGAACGCTGATGCAAATAAGGCCACCGAAGCTGTCTGGAAGTTAGGTTGGCAATTTTGTCTTCAGTTCTCAGAATGTGTCTATAAAAGATTTCCACAATCTTCCTCTTAGACAAACACTGTCTCTTCCTACTCACTCTTTTACTATGTCAGAAGATATTCACATAACAGAGAAGTCAGAAACACAGGCTGCCAAGCCTCGGGGATTGTGAAACTAGTCCTGTTATCTAATTGATCTGGTTAGTTGAATTCATTCTTTGCAGTTCAGGAGAGGGAACTCAGTGGTTTTCCTACCGTAAGTCCAGACTGTTTCCATTGTTTTATTAAAACCTAACTCATTCAAAGTTGAGAACAGCAACACTGTTCCTCTTAGTTGAAGATGTTCTTCAGTCTATTCCAGCTCTTTGAAAGAGCAAATTAATTAGCTCCACTGTTGTGTTCTCCCCACATACCCCTGCAAATATTCTCTCCTTCAAGTGTTCATCTAATTCACATCCGAATGTTTCTATTAACTAGGATCTGCCACTCTGTCAGGTAGTGACTTTCAGACCATAACAATCACTGAGCAAAACACAATCTCATTCTTCCTCCAGTCTGCTTTCACAGTCAATTATCTTACATCTGTATTCTCTGGTTGCCAATGGAAACACATCCTTCTTATTTACCCCATCAAAACTCATTTTTAAAGCATCTATAAAATATCCCCTTAACCTCTTTAGTCAAAGGAGAGCCATTCAGCTTCCACTGACAACGAGCTGAACACCAACATCCAGGGCAGCCTGTTGGTTCAGTGGTTAACACTGCTGTCTTACGGTGCCAGGCACCCTGGCACACTTCCAGCCTCAGGCAACTGTCTGTGTAGAGTTTGCACATTCGCTCTGTGCCTGTGTGGGTTTGCTCCAGTTTCCTCCCAAAGATGTGTACGTTAGGTGGACTGGCCATGCTAAATTGCCCATCGTGTCTAGGGTGGGAAATGCAGAGGTAGGGCTGGGATGTTCTTAGGAGGGTCACATGTGGACTCAATGGGCTGAATAGCCTGCATCCGCACCATTGGGATTCTATGATCTGAGATCATTGCGTCCACTTGATGTCATGTCTGAGCATATTCTCTCTGGATTTTAAAGTTCTCTCACTCAGAAGTTATTTACAGTGACTTTTTAAAGCATCTTGTAGTTTGGCCATGAGATTCTTAATTAACATTGAGTGAAATTGTTCAACTGGAGAAACGTCATGCATGGATATAGAAAAGCAATACCTCATGTTGAAGTAATATTCTGTCCTTAAAACACATCACTAAATTATCCTCTTCCCTCTCTTCAGCAAGATCTGAAAACACCTTTCCAATTTTATAACATCAACAACTTGCATTTATACACAGTCTTGAACATTTGTCCCAAGGAGTTCTTGGGAACATTGTTAAACACAATTTGACAGTGAATCACATAAGGAGGTATTCGGGTAATAACTTGGTCAATGAGATAGATTTTAAGGAGTGTCTTTAAGTGGATAAAGAGGAGTTTAGGGAAGGAATTACAGAGTCACAGAGGAATACAGCATAGAAACAGGCGCTTTGGCCCAACTTGTCCTCATTCCATCTATGCACCATCTTCTGCGTGAAAAAGTTGTCCCTCAGGTCCATTTTAAATCTTTCCCCTCTCCCCTCAAACCTATGCCCTCTAGTTTTGGGCTCCCTTTGCCTGAGGAAAAGACCTTGGCCATTCACCTTATCTAGGCCCCTCATGATACTATAAACCTCTATGAGGTCACCCTCAGCCTCATACACTCCAGCGGGAAAAGTCCCAGCCTATCCATCCTCTCTTTAAAACTTAAACCCTCCAGTTTCAGTGACATCATTGAGAATCTTCTTTTCACCTTTTCCAGTTTAATAACATCCCATAGCAGGGTGACCAGAATTGTACACAGTACTTCAGATATGGTCTTACCAATGTCACGTACTCAAATTAACTTCTTTCCTTGATTTACTGATGATGCATTTGCCTATGATCTGATCTGCGCACTTTTCAGTGACAGTGGTGAACTGGTGATCTCTGAAGTTTTCATTGTAAAGGAACATTTACTTTATCTTTGGTCACATCTCAGGATTCACATCACAAGCGCAACCCTAATTCAAACACAGCTTTATTTTTTAAAAAAATCTCCCATAGGATCAAGAAAATACATAAATCCATTCATTGACAAATCAGTGGAAAAGCTGATATTTGGTACTAATCATCAACCCTGCTTATTTATTAATGTCATTGCTCCTTTGTCAGAAGGATATGAGATCAAGTCTCATTTATTCAGAGAACTGAGTTTAAAATCAAGCTGCCAGTCCAGTCCCTGCACTTAAGAAATGCAACAGAGTTGGAATTGCCACCTTTTCATAGAATCCCTACAGTGTAGAAAGAGGCCATTCAGCCCAATATATCTGCACCAACCCTCCAAAGAGCATCCCACCCAGGTCCAGCCACCCACCCTATCCCCCATAACACCGCCCTTAGCATGGCCTATCCATCTTAGCTGCATATCTTTGCACCATGGAAGGAAACTAATGGAAGCACGGGGAGAACGCGCAAACTCCACATAGACCCATCACCTGAGGCTGGAATTGAACCTGGGTCCCTGCGCTGTGAGGCAGCAGTGCTAGCCCCAAAATGAGGCTGGATACTGAGGCCCTGTCCAGCCTCACAGATGGAGTAAAAGACTCAATGGTATTATTTAGATTGATGCAGTAGGGGGAATCCAGTTTTCTCTTAAGCCACACCATGAGTGACAGTTTATCTGCTCACTGTCATGGTGCTGATTGTGGGATCTAACGGTGCACAAACTGACTGCATTACAAAATTGGCCAAGCTTCATCGGACACTTGTTTGCCTGCATTAAACACCAAAGACTAGACAGACGTTGAAGAAGATGCTAAAGAAGAGCTGTAATACAGTGTTTAAGAACAGCAGTGTTCACCCTGGTTTTGTCTAGCAAGATCTGTCAGACATGCCTGAGACCTAATGGAATAAGCTTGTCTCTTTATTTTTTATTCATTCATGGGATGAAGTTGGCATTGGCTCGGGCAGCATTTATTACCAAGACTAATTGCCCCAGAGGAGCAGTTAAAAGTCAACCACATTATTAAAGGTTTGGAGCCACATGTGGATCCTAAAGGGATATCAATCAACCAGATGGAATTTTCCCAGAGGATTCATGGTCACCATAAAGTCATACACCACAGAAACAAACTCTTTGGTCTAACTTGTTCATGCCGGCCAGGTTTCCCAATCAAAGCAAGCCCTATTTGCTTGTGTTTGGCCCATATCCTTCCCTATTGATGTACTTGTTCAAATATCTTTTAGATGTTGTAACCATACCTGCATCTACCACCTGCTTTGGCTGTTCATTCCACTTAAGCACCGCCCACTGCATGAAAAAGTTGCTCTTCAGGTCCCTTTTAAATCTTTCCCCTCTCACCTTAAACCTATGCCCTACAGTTCTGAACTCCTCCATGCTGGGGAAAAGATCTTTGCTGTTCACCTTATTTATGCCTCTCATGATTTGATCAACCTCTGAAAGGTCACTCCTCAACCTCCCACGCTCCAGTGAAAAAAATCCCAGACTATCCAGTTTTCCTTATAATTCAAACCCTCCAGTCCCAGTAACATCCTTGTAAATCTTTTCTGTGCCCTTTCCAATTTAAGAACATCTTTCCTGTAGCAGGGCAACCAGAACTGCATGCGGTATTCCAAAAGTGACCTCACTAATGTCCTGTACAGCTGCAACTTGACATCAAAACTCTGATACACAATGCCCTGACCAATGCAAACGTGTGATAATTTGACTCTTAATTCCAGAATTTTACTGAATTTAATTTCTACCATCTGCCATGGCAGGATTAGAACCTGGATCCCCATAATGTTCCATGGGTCTCTGGGTTAATAATCTAGCCAACAGTTTTTATTGATTGTCTAGCTCATAGTCTAGATTAAGAGTCCAGATAATACCACGAGACCATTGGTTCTCTGTTTGTATATTGATTCCGGGATAATTGGGTGCTCACTTGTGTGGGGTGGACGTGGTCCAGAGATATACCTTTCTGATCAAAATGTTACTTCAAAGACAATGAATATTTTCTCCCTGTTATGTATTTGTATCAATATTTGCAATGAAACTGTGAAAAGACATATCTGTGACAGCTGGGAATTAAGCCCAGGCCTCCAGGTCCAGAGGTACGGACAATGCCACGGCACCACGAGATTCTCCCACCCCTCCTCAACACAGACCAAGTCAATTGCTCACTCAATCATTCCTTCAATATCATAAAACCACCAGCGTGTTCCCAATCTCATTTGGTCTTCAGCATCCCTATTGAATTTTACTGGACAATAATGGGATGGCACTGCGAGTGTCAAGCCCCGAACTGTGACAGGAGCCCTGTAGAATTTCAGTCGTACAGCACAAGAGGAGGCCATTCAGCCCACAGTGCCTGATCCAGTTCTTTGAAACGGCTACTCTTTAAAGGCAGCGCAGTGGCTTACAGTGCCAGGGACCCAGGCTCCATCCTACCATTGGGTGACTGTCCGTGTGGTTTGCACATTCTCTCCGTGTCTGTATGGGTTTCCTCCGGATGCTCTGGTTTCCTCCCACAGTCCAGAGATGAGCAAGTTTGGTGGAAATTTAGGGTGGGATGCTCTTCGGAGGGTCGGAGTGGACTCGATGAGTCAAAAGGCCTGCTTCCACACGGTAGGGATTCGGATTTCTCTACTTGTCCCTGCAGGTTTGCAGCTACGGGTTCAGAAGCCTGCCAGGCAAACTGTGAATGTGTTTCCTGTTTCGCACAAGCTAATTTTACACTACAATAAAACTGGCAGTGCCATGGAGCAAAGCAAAATGCACGGAAAGCTAACGTGGGAATTAGCTGAAACCAAGCCACTGAGTAACAAACAGTAGCGAGCATTCTGAGAGATACTAACACTTCAAAGTGCGAATGGAAGTTTACAGTGTGGTTCAAGTGACATGTCGGGCAAATAATGTTTTGTTCAAATAAAGAGTCAGACTGATGTTGATTTTCATTTTATTGCAACATATTTGGCGACAAAGGACACGAGGGAATTCCAAATTGATTGCAAATACAGTTTCCTGTTCAGATCAAAGTGTCCTTGAGCAAACAGCATTTTCACCAAGTTGGGCATGGTAAAGCAAGTCTCTTTATAACAGTAGGTTAGCTTCTATTGGTCTCTGAGGTACACTTTGCTCTTCTGTAAGGGCTAAGGAATGGAGAACTGTTGCTGAAATTTTCACAGTCATTTTGCTGTAACTCTGTTGCACTGAGTTGCAGGTGAAGTGGAACCTTGCACTTATGTTCACTCGAAGGCACCTTCAGAACGCCTGAGTGCATTGTGATTTGATTCTGTACTGCTGTATTGAATTCTGTCAGTGGCTAACTGTATTAACATCTCTGGCAAGAGCCCTTTTCTGCTTTATTGCCAAACATTGGAAAGGAACAAAATGGACCTTGCCCAATTTAATTAGGTAATGATAATCCGAATGTGTGAAGGGCTGAAAAAGGCAAACCCTGGGCCAAGAGAGCAGGTGATGTAGGACAGAGCAGCGAATTCGAACACTGAGCTTATTTTGGTCCAAGAATGATAACACGAATACTTAGGAAAGAAGATGCTACTTCTCTGGTTCCTGGCGGGGCTGCTGAATGCAATAACTCTGTACTGTGCGAGCCCGGCTGATTGCAAACACATGAAACTAGCGCCAACTGTCATTAGAACAGCCTCATTGCAACAGTACAGTCAGTGAATACACAACAGTAACTTGCATTTGTATAGCAAGTCTAATGTTGTTTAAAATCTTCACATGATTCACACAAATCACCCAACAACTCGCCCACAAGTCAAGGTACAAGAATAGCTGATAAAAACCTGGGTTTCCTTCTTCCACTGGATAGGGCATTGCTAGCATTATTGCCCATTTCTAATTATCCTGGAGAAGACAGAGGTGGGGCACATTGAACCTCTGCAGTCCATACATGGGTACACTCACTGTCCTTGTCCTGCAGCAGTTCGGTACAACTGAGCTCCCATTGCTGCAAAAAATCCTGGGAAGCAAGAAGTCAACCACCTTGCTGCAGATTGGGAGCCACGTGGAATCCGAACTAGGTAAGCAGGGCAAATTCCCTTCCCTGGAGCTTCTAACTGAGCCAGACGGATTTTCGCAAAGATCCAGTAGGTTCATGACCATTATTAATATGCAATGAGAAATTTATTCTGTGACTGGACAATATAACCTCTAAATGTCGAGTCGTTAGTCACTCCCAGAGACCCTTCAAACTTTTACAAGGTTGGGTCCAACACACATCACTGACCATTACTTTGTTTTTTCTTATTTCAAGAAGGCAGGCTGCATCTCACATCGACATTTGAATTTACAGGTGAACAGAGAACAGTGCATGCCCTTTGGCCCATGATGTTGTGCTGACCTATTATCCTATTCTCAGATCAGACCTGTGTCTAAACTTGCTCGCTCAGTACAATGGGGTGAGCCAAATATTCGAGTACTGATCTCTCTGTGACTCGCCGAACATGGGTGGTCACTTGTCATAACCAGATCGACCTTGAGGCCCTTACCATCTGCTTGGGTACTGCAACAGTCTGAAATGGTCACACTTCACCAGTGGAGCCATTGAAAGGAAGTCAGTTCACTCAGTTAGCTGACTTGGTTGGCTGGTTCATGATGCCAACAGTGTGGGTTCAATTCCTGTACTAGCTGAGGCCACCATGAAGTCCCCATCTTCTCAACCTCGCTCCTCACCTGAGCTACAGTGACCCTCAATTTAAACTCACCTCCAGTGGGCTCTTTCTAATGACTTAGTGGAATTATGGTGATTTTACCATTTCTAGTCAAGATTTAAAAGGGTTGAAGGGTGGCTATCTTAATTTTAAGTGCTCTCCCTTTTACTTACCTTCCACTGCAGTCAGTCAACAGAGATCATGAAAATCCATTGTGTCAACTTCCAAGTTACTGATACAAGACGTGTCCACAAGGCAATTTTAGACCTTTAAAACGTTTGAGCACACAATGTCCATTTCCACCTCAGAAAAGGTGTCCCTCAGGCTATTTGCCTTTACTGGGGATCCTACCTTTGTTGTAGAGTGAGCCGTCAAAGTAGTAGCTGCCGGTGTAATAGCCCGTGGTGAGCTCCATGAGGTGACGGCCCCATGTGTTCCCTGCTCCTGGAAAACTGGCCAAAGCCACCAGGCGTTTGGAGCGGGCAGGCAGGAAACGTCTGTCCATGCAGCGGTTATCTGGAAAGAACGATTCCACATTAATAGTGTGTGCCATCTGTAACATGTCACCAAGATCCTCAACAACACCTGTCAAACCTGGGACCTCTGCCACCTGTAGGGAAAAGGGCAGCCATTGCGTGGGAACATTATGACCCTGCCAGCCCCAATCCCCACCAGCCGCACGCTATCCTGTGGAAATGTATTGTCGCTTCCTTCATTGCCCCTGAATCAAGTCACGGAATAAAGTCATGACAGCTCCCGGACATCAACGCCACCATCCTGCACTGTCCTCATTTTCCTCATGCCTCCAATACTCAACAGGTTTGCTGTGGTAGACAGTTCTGAGGGTTTGCAGCCTCTGGAGTGAAGATGCTTTTTCTCATCTTGGTCCTGAACGCCTGACTCCATACTCTGAGACTGTGACCCTACGTTCTAGACTCGTAATATCAATCCTCTCAAGCCCTCTTAAAGATACTACAGGTTTCAGCAAAGTCTCTTTATTCTTCTGAACCCAAAAGCTGCACCAGTTCAGTCTGCTCTCCTTCAATGATGCTGGAGAGCTTACTGCCATCTCCAATTTTCCCTGTGTCAATTTAAACATGATCTTTTACTGATCTTTTAAACCCCACTCAATCTGCCAGTTTACTCCTCTTTTTGACAACGCTATAAACCTCTTCCTTTTATCTAATACCAATTTTAAATTCTTTCAATATCCACAGTTGAACCTTACCCGTTTTACAGTTCTTTAAACAAATGCTACCATTTACAAATTTATTACAAAATCAGATATTAATTCTTTAAATTTTTGATCGCTACTTACTGCCATATCTTTCTGTTTCCCAATCAATCATCTTGCACCTCATACCCACATGGTTTAGTTTTGTTCAGATTTAAGTCCCAAATTTCCTATGTTCCCAAATCAAATTCCTGCAGGGCCAGGGAGAGACGAGTCCTGGTGTTTGTCCTGATTCGAGCTCCTTATTGTTTTCCAATGCACCAGTGCCAAGCCCTCTGCCAGCAGAACCCCAATGTTTAACTCTCCTCTTCACTTATTTCAGGTTCCTAGGATGGTAAGCCATCATCATAATGGGTTAAACTGTTTTATAGGTAGGTTTAGCAAAACATGTTGGTTTTTGGACTCTAAATGTCTCTCTATGAAAGGCCAGCTTTCAATATCATACATTTTATATCTATGGAAGAAAAAACAAAGTTGCTGGAAAAGCTCAGCAGGTCTGGCAGCATCTGTGGAGGAGAAAACAGACTTAAAGTTTCAGGTCCGGTGACCCTTCCTCAGAACGGTTTTTATTTTATAACTATGGCTTTGTCAGGTTAAGACACACAACTTGTTCAATCACATTGTGCAACCAGTTAAATAGAATGGCTTTCAAATGAAAGGCTAATCATTGAAACTGGCCCACTGATTCTTTCTCACTGTTATCAGATTTTGAAACTGACTTCTTTAATGTTAAAGCTGATCTCTCTCTAGCCCTTCTTGGCAGCTGTAACACTGTATCCTGCACTCTGATCGGTTACCCTGTTGCACTTGTGTAGTATGATTTGCCTGTAATGCACATAAAATAATGCTTTTCACTGTGCCTTGGTACACATAGCAGTAATAAATTAAATCAAATCAATATCTGGACAGCAACAACAATGATCCCATGGTATTATCACTGGACTGTTAATCCAGAGACCCACACAATATTCTGAGGACCTGGATTCAAATGCCAACATGAATTCAAATTCCATAAAAATCTGGAATTAAGAGTCTAATGATGATCACAATTATCGGGGAAAAGCTCATTCCCAAAGCCCTTTAGGGAAGGAAACTGCTATTCTTACTTGGCTTACATGTGACTTCAGAACCACAGTAATGTGATTGACTCTTGGGCAATAAATGCTGGCCTAGCCAGTGATGCCTTCATCCCATAAACAAATTTTTTATAAGAGCAAGTTATCAAGAGTGTGACAGGATACTCACCATGTGCCTGGATGGGTGCAGCTCTGACAACACTTAAGAAGCTCGACACCATCCAAGACAAAGCAGCCCATTTGATTTGTACCTCATCTCCCTTCAATATTCACTCCCTTCACCAAGAATACACAGTAGCAGCACTGTGCACCATCCACAAGATACACTGTAGGAAATTCATACCTTCTAAGCCCACACCACTTTCATCTAGAAGGACCAGGGCAGCAAAAACATGGGAACATTACCACGTGAGAGTTCCCCTCCAAGCCACTCACCGTTCTGACCTGGAAATATATTGTTCCTCACTGTTGTTGGGTCAAAATCCTGGAATTCCCTCTCTAATGGCATTATGGGTCAACCACTAGTTCAAGAATCACCACCACCTTTTCAAGGGCAACTAGTGATGGGTCATAAATGCTGGCCCAGCCAACAAATTCACATGAGTGAATAAATTAAGAAAAGTTTAGGGATCTGAATGTCCTTGTGCGTGAATCATAAAAGTTTAATTTGCAAACACAACCTGTCTTGGAAACGTATCACCAGTCCTTCACTGTTGCTGGATCAAAATCCTCAATCTCTCCCTTCCTCACAACATTGTGGGTATCCCTGTACAGCGGACTACTGCAGTTCCACAAGACAGCTCCCCCAGGGTCATTAGGACTGGACAACAAATGCTGAGCAGCAACACCTACATCCCATGAAAAAGAAATTCAAAAAAGTAAATAGGGTCACATAATTGTGGGATAGTCTGGGTCAAATTTCCTGGAAATCCTACAACCTCTCTCCCTCTTCACTTTCAGCCAGAAAATAAAACATTAATTTATATCCCCTCCACCTCACTTAATTATTCTTTCATCTCTTTTCCTCTGTTCTACTCCCCTCGTTCATGCTCTGTGACTAGGATCTCACCCAAGTGCCAATTTGTTAACATTAACAGGGTATTCAATCACGGAGAGGCACATTCCAACGCACCCAACACTGATGCGCCCTGCACCACTGATCACTGTACAATGATGAGGGATAGGGAGCCCAACCAATGGTTAGATCAGCCTCATACTGAGGCTAACTACACAATCCTGAGATTGCAGAGAACAGCTAACTGTATGCACATTTGGGGTTGTAATCAGTCCCAGTAACATACAAAGAGCAAAGGACCAACCTTGCACAGTTGCTGTGGCCTCAGAAACCAATGAGCGAATAATTAATTCACTGCATCAGCACTAGTCTTTACCTTGAGCAAGGGTTCTTCTGGTTACCAAGTGACATTGTCAATGCATCTGTAAAGGTTCCCAGTCTTCACTGGAGAACATTGTCAATGCCATTATACCCAATCATGGAAGGATAGAATCCTTACAATGTGGAGGCAGGCCATTCAGCCCATCAAGTCCACCACCAATCCTCCATACAGCATCCCACCCAGACCCACCACCCTGTAACCCTGCTTTCCCCATGGCTAGCCCACCTAGCCTGCACATCCCTGGACATTATGGGCAATTTAGCATGGCCAAGTCACCCAACCCGCACAGTTTTAGACCATGGGAGGAAACCAGAGCACCCGGAGAAAGTCCACGCAGACACAGGGAGAATGTACAAACTCTACACAGATGGTTGCATGGAATCGGACCGGAGTCCCTGGTGTTGAGAGGCTGCAGTGTTAACCACTGAGCCACGAGCCACTATAGTCACTGAAAGAACCCTCACCTCTAACCCTTCACATCAGTTTTACACCTGGACTGGAACTGAACAGAGCCTGTCGGAGTCGGCTCAGTGATGGGTGACCCATGGAGGTGTTGGTTGGAGGTGGGAGTGGGGGCGTTGGGCATTCCATTCCCACCAGAATGACTGGTAAGCTTCTGGTTGGCATTTGATTTGGTTGGGCAGAACAGAACAGAAGTGAACTGGCTTCCTGAAGCCGGTGGGAGAGTCTTGGCTTGGGGACATTATATTTATCACCTCGGTAGAAACAACTGAGAGCACAGCAGCTGTTTGCTGTGAAAAAGGGGGTGTATCCTGCTTCCTCCAAAGGGGTCAGCACAGTGGTTCAGTGATCAGCACCACTGCCTCACGGCACCAGGTTCAATTTCAGCCCTAGGCGACTATCTGTGTGGAGATAAAGACTGAAAGAAAGCTGTGAATGCTCTAAATCAGAAACAAAAACAAAAATTGCTGGAAAAGCTCAGCAGGTCTGGCAGCATCTGTAAAGAAAAAAAGAAAATCAGAGTTAACGTTTCACGTCTGGTGACCCTTCCTCAGAACTGTTCTGAGGAAGGGTCACCAGACCCGAAACACTATCAGTGGTTTTCCCTTCACAGATGCTGCCAGACCTGCTGAGCTTTTCCAGCAACTCCTGTTTTTATGTCTGTATGAAGTTTGCACAGTTTCCCTGTGTCTGCATGGGTTTTGTCTGGGTGCTCCAGTTTCCTCGCACAGTCCAAAGGTGTGAAAGTTTGGGTAGATTGGCCATGCTATATTGTCTGTAGTCTTGAGGGAAATGCAGGCTGGGAGGATTAGCTGTGGGACATGCCAGGTTGTTGGGATGGTGGGAGGGGTTGCTGGGTTTTGGGTGGGATGCTTTTTAAAGTACAGAATCAATGGGCCAAATGGCCTCTTTCCGCACTATCTGTATGATAGTTCTGAGCTCTGAAAGAATTGTCAGAATGGAAGCACGGCTCTGCACTTCTGAAGGTGCCCAGATCAGAAACTCCGGTCAGAAATGCAAAGCTCTGTCCTTTGGTTAAAGTCATTACCAGTCCTTAGACTGGCCACAAACTCATCTGACATTCCAGCTCAGGACTGAGGGAGAGCTGCACTGTTAGAGACACTGGATGGGCTGAGGGATGAGACCTGAAACTGAGGCTTTTTGATGCTGAACCAGATAAGATTTAAAAATCTGAAGACACCACTCAAAGAAGTACAGGGACAATCTCATTGTTAACAAAGTGTGGAGCTGGATGAACACACCCTGGGTCTAGGCCCGAAACGTCAGCTTTGGTGCTCCTGAGATGCTGCTGGGCCTGCTGTGTTCATCCAGCTCCACACTTTGTTATCTTGGATTCTCCAGCACCTGCAGTTCCCATTATCTCTGATACAATCTCATTGTTGTCCTGTAAGCCTCAATAGTTATCTCTCAACCCTCAATGCTTATCCTGCAAGGCTATGGGCCTCATGTAGGGCCTAGTACAGTAGTAGCGTACTTTTTGTGGCACGGACTAGATGGGTCCAAGGGCCTCCTCTGTGCTGTATGATTCTATATTTCTATACCACCATCACTAAAACAGATTATCCGCTGATTATCACTTAGCTGTTGTGGGAGCTTGCTGTGCTGAAACCAGATGCTGCATTTCTTACATTGCACATTACTATACTGCATGGGGTCACCACTATATTGTGAAATTGCTATATCAATGAAGGTCTTTTAATGCTTCTTCATATATGGCAGAGGGTGATGGGTGTCTGGAAATCACTGCCTGAGTTAGCAGTGGAGGCAGAGATTCTAATCTCTTTTAAAAGGTACCAGTATCTGACCTCACGTGCTATAAGCTGCAAAAAAGCTGGAGTTAGAAAGGGCATCTGGGTGTCTTCCGTTCATTTTCACGGCTACGTATTTTCAAGAAAAAGACAGTTTAGAAAGCAGCAAACACGATGTCGTGAAGGATACCTTGTACTTGCGTTTGATAAACGACAAAGTAATCGTCATTCCCACAGTTTTCATACTCCTCCCCAGGACATTTCTGCGCACACAGTTGTTCATCCTCTGGCTCGTGGAGTGTGAAGTGCATGGTGGGAAATCCACAGTGGCATGTCGCTCCTGCCAACACAGCCAGAGTGTACTCCTGTACAAAAGCAAAATCATCGGGGTGTTAGATTGAGAAGAAACTGTCATTAAAAATAAAATAAATCCTCACTTGAATTTTACAGCAGAGACTGGACCCTGACCCACCAGCCAGAAAGGCAGATAGCTTGTAATTCAGGCAACATTTAAACTCCTGTAGGAATTGTCATCTTTACAAGTGAATAATCATTTTCAATTTTGAACTTCAGTTGTCCCCTTCAAAGTAACAAGTTAATCTCCGAGTCAGAAATTTGGAGGTACAAGCCCTGCTCTGAAGAAATCCTGCACTTTCGCAGGGTGCTGTCTCTGTAAATCCTAGACAGGCCTCTTGCTCCACACCACGGATATAAAATGCCACTTGGAGTCAACATTTGTCCCTCGCCAACACTATATCTAGGTGATTCAGCGCATTGCTGCCTGTGGGCTCTTAGTGTGTGCAAACTGGCTGCTGCTCCTTACTGTGCATCAGTGATTACATCTCAAAGGTGATTTAATTTCCGCAAAGTGCTTTGGGAAATCCTGAGGTCATGTCAGATGCTATTTAATTGCAAGTTCCTACTTATCAATGAGTCATACGCAGTTCATCATTGACAAGAGTTTTATCCATAAACTTGCAGTTGGTACTAGCCTGGGATAAGCATGGTGACTGACACACTTATATTAGTGTGATGTCAAATGCTGCAAACAGTCCCACAATTACATCTCTGCAGGGCTTCCTCAGGGTAGTGTCCTCAGCCCAACCATCTTCAGCGGCTTCAGCAATGAGCTTCCCTCCATCATGAGGTCAGAAGTGGGGATATTTGCCTATGATTGTGCTACATTCAGTACCATTTACAACTCCTCAGATACAGAAGCAGACCATATTCAAATTTAATAAGATTTGGAAAATATCTAATCTTGGGCTGACAGGTGGCAAGGCTATGACCATCTCCAATAAGAGACAATCTAACCACTGCCCCTTGACACTCAATGGTGTTACCATCACTGGATCTTGCACTATCGACATCCTGGGGGTTATCATTGACCAGCAACTCTAATGGACTTGCCACATGAACACAGTGGACTGTCCATCATCTATAACGCCCAAGTCAGAAATACTTCCCACTTGCCTGAATGTGTACGGCTTCAAAAACACTCAAGAAGCTTGGTATCATCCAGGACCAAGCAGCCTGGTTGATTGGCACAACGTCCACTCCCTCCACCACCGAAGTTCAGTAGCTGCAGTGTGTACCATCTACAAGGTGCACGGCAGAAATTCACCAAAGATCCTCAGACAGAACCTTCCAAATGCCCAACTACTTCCATATAGAAGGACAAGGGCAGCAGATACATGGGAACACCATCCACCTGCAATTTCACCTCCAAGTCACCTGCTACCCTGAATTGGAAATATATCATCACTCTTTCACTGTGGCTGGGTCAAAATGCCAGAATTCTCTCCCAAAGCGTACTGTGGGTCTACCTACAGTTCATGGACCGCAGCGAATAAAGAAAGAAGCTCACCACCACCTTCTCAAGGGCATCTAGAAACGGGCATTAAATGCTGGGCCCAGCCACATCCCACAAATGAATAGAAGAAACTACAATGCTAAGACTATAGAAGAAAGGGGATGATAGCTGGCACAGAATGGTTGCTCTGTTTGCCAATATATTCACAGCGTGCCGTAAATTGACATTACAGGGAGATAACAAAGTAATAACCCAGTGAATGGCTTGGTAGATGAGAACGTTACTTTTCTTTAACAGGTTCCAATAGTGAATGTGCTGTAATCCATTAAATTCGGACAGGGTAAGCAGAGAGGTTATGAAGGGCAGAAAGTTGGGCAGGTCCCAGTGAATGCGGTTCTGTGTGGAGGTCATGATACTGCTGCAGAGCCCGTCCTATTTTGTCAAAATGTAGCTGAAAACAAGGGCCAATCTCTTACTCAGAGTCTGCAGGAGACTGGCAGGGTTCGCTGTCCAGTCTCCAGCCCATAGTCTTCCTCATCCTCATATGGTAGAGGGCCCCTTCCTTCCCCCACTGCTGTCAGTGAAAGCCCTTTATTAGCCACTCAATTGGGCTTTGAGCAGAAGGCATCTTCCTATAGAATCCCACAGCACAGAAAGAGGCCATTCAGTACATCAAACCTGTGCTAGCTTTTAGAAAGAGGCATTTAATTAGTTCCAGTGTCTTTGCTCTATCTTCGTAGCTCTGCAAATGTTTCTTTTCCATGGATGTACATGCAATTTCCTTCTGCTAAAGAGTATTGAATCATCTTGAAATGGCTTCTTGAGCTGTTCTAGCTCATAACTGAGTAATGCTGACTTACAATGAGAATCACTCCTCGGATTTTTACCTGAAATCTGTGCCCTGTGATTACCAAAGCTCTCACCAGTGGAAAACTGTTCTCCTTCCTTATTCTTACTGAAATCATTCACACTGCTATTAAATCTCCCTTTCACCCTACCATGTTCTCAACAGAACAATCTCAGTTTCTTTAGTCTCTCTGCATATAATTAAAGCTCTTCACCAGCTCACCGACATCCCCCGCCGCCCCCTGCCCCCCGCCTAAGTCCAGTAAATTTGCTTTGTATGGATGGCCCGATAAAACTTAATGGACAAGTGTCAACAGATTCTTGCTCCTGATGATTCAGAAACGATCACATTCTAGACACAAGGGTGAGAAATGAAGCAATTTTTCTATCTCGCAGGTAACGTTGGTGTGCTCATCCTTTCATATCTGTTCTTCAGTTCTTAATTGGTATCCTTGATATCCTACAGTCTGTCATCCAGCTGTTACACTTAGAAATGCCTCGTTTCAGTCCAATGAGCTCTGAATTTGTTGACTTTACAAGTCAGGAGTGAACTGAAGCATTTATTTCATAGCTTAAATGCTCCACTGAGCGGACTGCACCTTTCAATGCAAGATAGAATAGTAAAGAAAATTGTTTTTCTCATTTTAGAGGTAATTTGTGAAGGGGAGAAGAAAACCGATTCAGCATCATCAGCTGTTAGGTTAAAGCTTTTGTGCTCCTGAGATGCTGCTTGGCCTGCTGTGTTCATCCAGCCTCACATTTTATTATCTCAGCATCATCAGCTTCCTGCTTATATTGCGTTACACTGCATTGATATTAAACTGCATTTCTCATCAGTGGAAGTCTCACTGACCTTTGCACCAGAATCTGATCATCTCTCTGTGCCACGATTGACACCAGAAGGTAGCAGGTAAAGTTAACATAGTCCTGCTCCCTCATTAGAAAAAGAGATGACTAATGGAGGTTTGACTTGAGAAACCACAATACCTCAATCAAGAGAAGAGGTTGTTGAGAAGCCATGGTAACCTCAGCCAGTGTGTAAATTGAACCCATGCTGTTGGCGTCACACTTCATTGCAAGGTGGCTATCCAACCAACCGAGCTAACCAATTCCACAGAAGATTTGTTACAATCACAGTGAAACCGTGAATACATTCTTGGATTCTATCATGTCATTGCATGGGTGCCCAATAGAGGGAGCTGTCTGTGGAAGTTACTACATTCCTGGGCAAGTCTACAAAAAGCAGGCAGTCACCAGGAAAAAAAGGGGTCCAAGTCAGCCTCAATCAGGACTATCACGTAAAACTTGTGATACTAAGTTAGCCATCAGTTAAGAGCAAAGATCAAAGAAAATTACAGCACAGGAACAGGACCTTCGGCCCTCCAAGCCTGTGCCGATCCAGATTCGTTCCTTATTTATATTTTCATTACGAATCATTTTGCACTACTTCCTAAAGTCAAAAATATTATTTTCCCTTAGAGTTGCCAACTTTCCAGAAGCCTCCAACAGCTGAAGATCAATGCTAGGTGCAACAGTTTTTTTTAAGTCATTTTCTTTAAATGCCTCTCAAATATGTAAATATTAAATACAAGGAGAATAAAGACGGATTGGTGGGCAGTCAAGCATAATTAAATGGGCATTGGGTCTTTTTGCATTCTAATTGGCATTGGAAGGCATTGCATCAGAAGAATACATGTGTTGGCTAATTAATGGTTGAAATAAGGGAGGCAAATCTGAAATACCCAAGAGTAGATTTAATCATGTTTGGCAACATTACCAGCTGCATGTTACTGAAACAAAAGAAATTAAATGCTCTTCCAACTTCATCCAAAAGTGCATCAAGAACTTGTCTTGATGTGGTGCCTTTATCTCAGTGAAATAGCCAAAGATGCTTCATTGCTAAACAAATGTTAACACAGAGTTTCGTAAGGAGTAAGGTAAATGATTTCTTATGGGCCAGTGGATGTGGGTGTCTCTGGCTGGGCCAACATTTAATGCTAGTCTCTAATTGCCCACAGGGAAGTTAAGAGTCAACTACCCCATGTAAGCCAGACCAGGTAAGGATGGCAGATTGTCTTCCCTGAAAGATGCTGGTGAATCAAAGGATGTTTTACAACTTTAGGTACATGATCATCATTAGACCAGCTTTTTTAAAAAATTAAATTCAAATGTCACCATTTGCCATGGTAGGATTCAAACCCATGCCCCCCAGAACGTTTATCTTGGGCTGTGGATATCTAGTGTTCAGTGACATTACTACTACATCTGCACATGGAAACAAATCACAGAATCCCTACTGTGCAAAAAGAGACCATTCAGCCCATTGAGTCTGCACTGACCTTCCAAAAAAGCATCCCACACTGACCCAGGCCATCTCTGTAACCATGACTAATCCACCCAGCATGTGCATGCCTAGACACCATGGTACAATTGAGCATGGTCAATGCACCTAACCTGCATGTCTTTGGGCTGTGGGAGGAAACTGGAGCACTTGGAGGAAACCCACACAGACACAGGGAGGCCATGCAAACTCCACCCAGACAGTCACCGACGGGTGGGATCAAACCCGGGTCCTGGGTGCTGTGAAGCAGAGGTGCTAACCACTGAGCCAGCGTGCCACCATCGGATCCTCACAATAAGTCGGTTTTATAGAAAATCTTGATGGAGGAGAAGCAGAAAGATGGAAGAGTTTAGAAAGGGAATTTCTGATCTTCGATTTTGGTACCTAAAGGTTCTGTTGCCAATGGTGAAGCAATGAAAATGAGAGGTGAAAGGGTCATGGAATGGAAGGGTGCAGGTTTCTTGGGAATTGTGCAGCTGGAGGAGCTTAGAGAGAAAGGGAGGATAAGGCCATAGAAGGATTTCAAAATGAAGGCAAGATTTGTAAACGGAGGTTCCAAATTTGTCTCAACATTAGCCAAACTAAAGCATAGTTTGAATAATTTGAATAACTGAAGCAGATCAGCCATCGAAATGTAACAAAGTGAAGATGAATCCAATAGATCTGAAATGAAGTGGCCAGTTACTTTTAGGGATGGAATAAGGCCACAATAAGGATCACAATAAGCAGCTACATTTAAGGTAGACACTGACCTGACTTTCTAACACGTCTCTCAATCCATTCTTTGTTTAGAGACAGCGCACCATGTAAATCTCCCTGAATTCATGGGGTGACAACACCAGATTGATTCTTTTCTCTCAACATTACACCAAGTAATGAGATTCAACTTATGAATTACTGTCACTTGTTTCAAAATGATGGCGGAACTTGAACTGAAGAGTTTAAATGACCTATAATATGCACTTGAGCCTGGCCTATAACAAGGGCCACACTTCAAATGATCCCTCAGCACTAAAATAATCTGTCATGTTTTCAAATGCGGTTTGTTAATCAAAAACACTGTAGCATGGTCCACTTAAATTGATTGGCTTCTCAAGTCAATCAAAAAGCACTTTATCACCATCCACTTATAGTGATTGGCTCAAACTATGTGTTCAAATTTGTGTAATTTCCAAAAGCACTGCTATACACTTCACTGCCACATATTAAATCTCGCTCAAACTTCTACATTATCCTTTGACACGTTGTGACCTATACCTCAGATGGTTACTGGGCAATAACCTGAGTGTGCTCACCTGAATGCCAGCTTTTGGGTTTTATTTATAGATCAGTCTCAGAACAGAATTCAAATATAGCGAAGGGATGATGGAAGTTCTGCCTCCTGAGAGATTAAGACATTGGTTCAGACTTGTTCTGGAGACTTAAGCACAAGTTCAAGAGTGATACTTAGACTGCAATATAGAAAGAATGCTGCACTATTGGAAATGCTGACTTTCAGATGAAACATGAGACCAAGGTCTTTTCTGAGGGACTGACTCCCTGGGATACAGTTCACCATGGTACCCTCCGCCCTCTTGCTAAAACATTCTACACTGTTATCAACTGACCCTTCTTCACTGTAGACAGTGAAGCCCCAATCTTAGCCTGTCCCACAAAAGAGAATGGAATGGTTTCTGCTTAACTAAAAGCCAAAAGAACTGTGGATGTTGTAAATCACGAACAAAAACAGAAGATGCTGGAAAAGCTCGGCAGGTCTGGTAGCATCTGTGAAGAAAAATCAGAGTTAACATTTCAGGTCCGGTGACCCTTCCTCAGAACTGTTCTCAGAACGTTAACACTGATTTTTCCCTCACAGTTGCTGCCAGGCCTGCCGAGCTTTTCCAGCATCTTCTGTTTTTGTTCGTGAATGGTTTCTGCTTGTTGGATTTTACATGCCATTCATTTTGATAGAGAAGTCAGACAAACTGCAGACTCTTCCTGCACATTTTACACTATCGCACAACATCAACATGCCTCCAAGAAATCCAAAGTTCGCGACACCAATATAGATTACCAATCCATACCCTTTATACTGGCCCTCAAAGAAAACTGCCCACAAAGAGATGGGGGCCAGTGTGGTGTGGTCTCCCCCGATATTAATTGGAACAAGTTAAGACCATTGCCAGTCACCCAACAGCGGTGATGCCTTTGGGCAGGATGACCAGCCAATTATAATGAGAAATCTTCACAAACAGCAAGCCAGAAATTGAAATGCACCAATTACCTTCATTTTTTTATACATTTTACGAAAGAGGAAAAAAAATTCAGACATGCACATTAGAATTTGAAATAACATAAATCTTTTGATGAATAATTAAATAATGAGAAAAAAACTATTGACTTTTCTCCTAATCAAAAAATACATAAAATTACAATAAATATAACATCAGACTTCCAGAGACAAAGAGTTGGTTCAGCAATGGTTATGACTTGGTTCACTGCGGACAAAGTACTCATGGACAAGGATGGGAGTGGTCCTAAAGGAAGAGTTCTAAACTGGGGGAAGGCCAACTATACCAAGATTCGGCAGGATCTGGGGAATGTAGATTGGGACAAACTGTTTGAAGGTAAATCCACATTTGATATGTGGGAGGCTTTCAAGGAGAGGTTGATTAGCGTACAGGAGAGACATGTTCCTGTGAAAATGAGGAAGAGAAAAGGCAAGATTAGGGAACCATGGATGACAGGTGAAATTGTGAGACTAGCCAAGAGGAAAAAAGAAACATACATGAGGTCTAGGCGACTGAAGACAGATGAAGCTTTGGAAGAATAAGGAGAATGTAGAGCGAATCTGAAACGAGGGATTAGGAGGGCTAAGAGAGGACATGAGATATTGCTGGCAAACATGGTTAAGGAAAATCCCAAAGCCTTTTATTCACATATAAAGAGCAAGAAGGTAACTAGAGAAAGGATTGGCCCACTTAAGGACAAAGAAGGAAAGTTATGCATTGAGTCAGAGAAAATTGGTGACATTCTTAACGAGGACTTTGCATCGGTATTCACCAAGGAGAGGGACATGACAGATGTTGAGGTTAGGGGCAGATGTTTGCTTACTCTAGGTCAAGTTGACATAAGGAAGGAGGAAGTGTTGGGTATCCTAAAAGACATTAAGGTGGACAAGTCCCCTGGTCCGGATGGGATCTATCCCAGGTTTCTGAGGGAAGCGAGAGAGGAAATACCTGGGGCCTTAACAGATATCTTTGCAGCATCCTTAGACATAGGTGAGGTCCCGGAGGACTGGAGACTTGCTAATGTTGTCCCCTTGTTTAAGAAGGGTAGCAAGGATAATCCAGGTAATTGTTGACCGGTGAGCCTGACGTCAGTGGTAGGGAAGCTGCTGGAGAAGATACTGAGGGATAGGATCTATTCCCATTGGAAGAAAATGGGCTTATCAGTGACAGGCAACATGCTTTTGTGCAGGGAAGGTCATGTCTTACCAACTTAATAAAATTCTTTGAGGACGTGACAAAGTTGATTGATGAGGGAAAGGCTGTAGATGTCCTATACATGGACTTTGGTAAGGCGTTTGATAAAGTTCCCCAAGGCAGGCTGATGGAGAAAGTGAACTCACATGGGGTCCAGGGTGTGCTAGCTAGATGAATAAAAAACTGGCTAGGCAACAGGAGACAGAGGGTAGTAGTAGAAGGGAGTTTCTCAAATTGGAGATCTGTGACTAGTGGTGTTCCACAGGGATCTGTGCTGGGACCACTGTTGTTTGTGATATATGTAAATGATTTGGAGGAAGGTGTAGGTGATATGATCAGCAAGTTTGCAGATGACACTAAGATTGGTGGAGTAGCAGATAGTGAAGGGGACTGTCAGAGATTACAGCAGAATATAGATAGACTGGAGAGTTGGGCAGATAAATGGCAGATGGAGTTTAATCCGGGCAAATGCGAGGAATGCATTTTGGAAGATCTAATTCAAGGGCGAACTATACAGTAAATGGAAAAGTCCTGGGGAGAATTGATGAACAGAGAGATCTGGGTGTTCAGGTCCATTGTTCCCTGAAGGTGACAACGCAGGTCAATAGAGTGGTCAAGAAGGCATATGGCATGCTTTCCTTCATTGGGCAGGGTATTGAGTACAAGAGTTGGCAGGTCATGTTACAGTTTATAGGACTTTTGTTCAGCCACATTTGGAGTACTGTGTACAGTTCTGGTCACCACATTACCAAAAGGATATGGACGCTTTGGAGAGGGTGCAGAGGAGGTTCACCAGGATGTTGCCTGGTATGGAGGGTGCTAGCTATGAAGAGAGGTTGAGTAGATTAGGATTATTTTCATTAGAAAGACGGAGATTGAGGGGGGAGCTGATTGAGGTCTACAAAATCATGAGGGGTATAGACAGGGTGGATAGCAAGAAGCTTTTTCCCAGAGTGGGGGACTCAATTACCAGGGGTCATGAGTTCAAAGTGGGAGGAGGAAAGTTTAAGGGAGATATGCGTGGAAAGTTCTTTACACAGAGGGTGGTGGGTGCCTGGGATGTGTTGCCAGCGGAGGTGGTAGACGCAGACACGTTAGTGTCTTTTAAGATATATTCGGACAGGTACATGGATGGGAGGGGAGCAATTGGACACAGACCCTTAGAAAATAGATGACAGGTTAGACAGAGGATCTCGATCGGCGCAGACTTGGAGGGCTGAAAGGCCTGTTCCTGTGCTGTAATTTTCTTTGTTCTTTGTTCTATTCTGAGTTACAATTTAACACGTACCTTACAGGCAGTTTTCACACATATAACAGTGCAAAAGGCGAAATTTTCATCAGCTCAGTGACTTCTCATTGGATTACCTTCCATGACACAACAATGAGGCATGCTGGGAATGCAGCAGGCAACAAAACTGGCAACAGCAACTGGATTTCTACATTTAACTGCAAACATGTGGATTCCAGAGGTTGCTGTCAGTTTAACAGTCGCAATGGCTATGAACACTGACAGTATTATTATAACTGAAAAATTGCTGCCATTTGGAGTTTATCTTTTGTAACAGATATCTAAGTCAGTTAACGTTGTCCTGGTTACCTTCTCAGTGCAGAAATCCACACACTTATCCACAGACATGTTCAACAAGACGTTGCCTGTCGGCAGGGCAAGGGAGATATTATCGGGTCTTTTAAAGCATCCTCGGAACACAGCACTCCCATCTGTAATCAGAAATCACAGGGAGGGGTGGAAAATAGTGACTTATATGTAGAGTTCTCCGCCACACTGCACTGCACTCTCAGTATTGAATACACATTATCCCCATTGCATCGTACAGTTTGATGAATAGCCCTTACAGGAGAAATAGCATAAGTCATCTGCAAAATTAAAGAAAGCTGCCAAGAGGGATGTCACACATGAAGGATGGATCTCCGCCAAAGAAGTCAAAGAGTTGGGAGTTTTTGCAGTGAGCTCTGCGCACTATTCCTCCTCTACATTTCAGCTCTAAGATTTAGCCAAGGGATCGTGATTAAAGCTGAAAAGTGATGGTATTTAACCAAAATTTGGTGTTTCACTCCATTTCAAGATAGCAGAACGTTATGGAAGTCAGCTTTTCTCTTTGTACGCGAGTTGAGGTCGTGGATGTGCTCGCCAAGTCAATGGGTTTGGTTGCAAACATTTCGTCACCCTGCTAGGTAACATCATCAGTGTGCCTCCAGGAAAACATCGGTGTTCCGTCCTGCTTGTTATTTATATGCCTCGGTTTACTGGTGTAGTTAGTATCACTTCCGGTTCTGCGGTTTGTATATTGGGTCCAGTTCAAAGTGTTTGTTGATGGAGTTCCAGTCAGAATACCAGGCCTTCAGGAATTCCCTGGCATGTCTCTGTTTGGCTTGTGCAACTACCGATGTGCTCTCCCAGTTGAATTTGCACCCCTCGTTGTCCGTGTCTAATGAGGCAAGTGAGAATCGGTCGTGTCTTTTGGTGAATAGTTGGCGTTCATCTATCCACACTGTCAGTTTTCTTCTGGTTTGGCCCATATAGTATTTCTCACAGTCGTTGCGTGATATTTTATATATGACTCCAGCTTTGCCACTCCTGAAACCAGCAAAACTGGGGTAATATACATACCATGGGTACGGCAGAACTGGGGTATATACAAAATACCACGCAAGAACTGTGAGAAACACTATACGGGCCAAACCAGAAGAAAATTGATAATATGGATACATGAACACTAACTAGTCACTGAGAGATTCGGCCAATTCTCACTTGTCTCTCTACACGCGGACAACGAGGGGTGCAAATTCAACTGGGAGAACCCATCCATAATTGCACAAGCCAAACAGAGGCTTGCTAGGGAATTCCTGGAGGCCTGGTATTCCGACCGGAACTCCATCGACAAACACATTGAATTAGACCCTGTGTACAAACCACAGAGAAACAGAACTGGAAGTAATGCCAACCACCCCAGCAACCCAAGGCTTATAAATAACAAGTGGGACAGAACACCCATGCTTCACCGGAAGCGCACTGACGATGTTACCCAGCAGGGGGTTGAAACATTTGCAACCAAACCCACTGACTCAGTGAGCAAGTCTACAACCTCGTCCACAACCCGAGCTACAAATGGCCTTGAAAACTTTCAACGTATGTGAGTTTTTCAGTCATTTAAAGGTTACTGAAAATGGTATCTGATTGCATGGACAGCCTCTCGGCTGCCCCCTTTCCAGCGTTATTGATTCTCGGCTGGCTACAAGCTTACAAAACACAGACAAGTGAGGAAAAAAGCCAAGCAGAAGAATCATAGAGTGACAGTTTCTGCTTGTACCTCAGATTTTAAAAAATCGAATTTTGTCTTCACAAATACGCAAATCAGCGAAATCAATCAGCTCGAACCATACGAGAGACACGAGGGGAAATGTTACTCATCCACTCACTGATGAGGATGGTGCTTGCTGCACGAACAGTGAGCAAGAACTCCTGTTTGTCTTGGCCCCAGAGAAATGCTGCAACGTCACCTGGCTCCCCCTGACAACTGAGACTATGCAAAACCTGTCTTCACTGCAGCGTTCCCTGAGGTCTGGGGAAACTCACCAGGCCACAGTTAAACTTGCAGCTTAACTAATTAAATCCAATTTTTTCCCCCTCATTCTTAACTGGGTGTTGCTGGCAAGGCCAGTATTTATTTTCTATCCCTAATTGCTGCGATTTGAATAGCTTGCTTGGTCAAATCCAAGGGCAGTTGAGACTCAGTGTGGATCAGACTGGCAGAAGGTAGATCATAGAATCCCTACAGGATGGAAGCAGGCCACTTGGCCCATCATGTCCACAAAGACTATGCAAAGAGCATCCCACCCTGGCCCACACTCTCATCCTATCTTGTAGCCCTGAATTTCCCATGGCAAATCCACTTTGCCTGCACATCTTTGGACCCTGGGGGGAAACCGAAGCACCCATAGGAAACCCACACAGACACAGGGAGAATGTGCAAACTCCACACAGCCAGTAGCCCGAGGGTGGAATAGAACCTGGGTCCCTGGCACTGTGAGGCAGCAGTGCTAACCACTGAGCCACCATGCTACCCATTAGAGAATCCACTTCTTAAATTAGCAAACCAGGTTTGTTTTTAAACAACAGTTGATGATAGTTGCCATGGTCAACATCATTGAGGCTTGTTTTACATTCAGCTTTAGTTCGAATTCTGCCAGTGATGTTGGCAGGGTTTGAGCCTGTGACCCCCGAGATTTAGCCTGGGACACTGGGTCACTGGCTCCTATGACATCCCGTCACCTTCCCTCCCTACCCCATTGGCACACTTAAAATGCCAAGTCACAGGGTGGGTTAAGCTGCCTCCCTCTTGTCCAGCCTCAGAGGTAAGACTCAGATATCTGTGAGTTGGAGCAACAATGTCAAGGCATTTGGAATGGTTGTCCTTTTAACTCCCTCCAATCTGCACCCAAGCCCAACCAGGTTTGAACTCAGCAGCTCCTCCAACCAGTTTCATTGATAAAGGGTTTAAAATCTTCTCTGTTCATCATTGTTACAGCCCACTCACAGGATAGCTTGCTGTTAAACGTATACTTCCCGTGAATGCAATTGCATCTGTGGACACGAGAAAAGAAACACACACAACACACTGTAATCCTCCTGCACTAATGATCCTTTAACGCTTCTCACACAGTTAATGAACCACTTAACCCAGATAAATGACAAGAGGTTCCGCAACTCAGCAATGGATATTACTGCTGCAAAATACCTGCTATTCTGAAATCCTGCACGCTCTCATAAACATGGATGATGGATACTTGCCTTAAAGGGAGCCCCAACTATCGACTCCAATACCATCGCCCGTTGTGACTCAAAGATAACATGTTGCATTTTTGTTGCGCCTGGAACAAAATGCAACTTCCACTAAAGCAGCAAGTATGGTGACAGGTCTAAATGGCAGACCTTGCAGCATCTCCAAACACTGTGGGATACCTGCCCACCGAACAATCGATTCACAGAGATTTGGAAGCAGCCCCAAGCTTGATACAAGCCTGGTTAGAGATAAAGAAAAAACAGCAGATGCTGGAATCCACGATAGACAAACAGGAGGCTGGAAGAACACAGCAGGCCAGGAGGAAAGGAACGGTCGATGTTTTGGATATTACCCTTCTTCAGATACTGCCTGGCCTGCTGTGTTCTTCCAGCCTCCTGTTTGTCTACCATAATACAAGCCTGAGCCCCGTTGTGTCCAAGCCTAAGGCTCCAAGCAGATTATCATCCGTGAGCTCCACAAGTCATCCTGCAGAGTTCTGACTGACCTTCAAGAGCACACCCTTGCTCCCAAATCTGCTGCTGTAGCTTCCATCCAGCAACACACCTTATTGATTCTCTCATATCCCCCCAGATCATGATCCTGGGCGCAGCAGGGTAATGGCACATCTAGGGTCTAGGCGCTGCGATTACAGGAGATTTACAAATGTAGAGGTACTACATGCAGCATGTGATCATGTTCTGGGATTGCGTACATTTTTACAGAGACTCCGGCCGAAAGGATAACCAATAAGGGAGTTCCTGCTGCCCCTTATGCCACTCTCTCATTAAATAAATAACAAGGTTAAGCTGGCTGCAACAATGTTATCACAACACCATTTAGGCCATTTCAGAGCAGCACTGCAGGGCTTAGCAGTCAATTCTCTTGAGGGCGAGAACTGTTTTAGGCCTTCCTGAAAATCTCAAACCTCCACCAAGTAAAGAAAGTTTAAAGACTTGCATTTACATAGCCCCTTTCCAAACACAGTGCATCCCAAAATCATACAACAGCCAAAGAAATGCACCTGAAGTGTTATTCCTATTGTAGTGTGCACAGCCAATTTGCACACAGCAAGATCCCACACTCAGCAATGTGATAATGGCCCAGATAACCTGTTTCTGTGATGTTCATTGAAGAACAACTTCATCCAGGATATCAGGGGTCACTTTCACATTATCCTTACAAGGGACACAGGCATCTTTGATAAGGCCAATGTTTGTTGTCCACTCATAACTGCCCTTGAACTGCTGGGCTATTTCAGAAAGCAGTTAAGAGACAACCACGTTGTTGTTGAGCCTGTAGGCCAGACCAGGTAAGGATGGCAGATTTCTTGTCCTAAAGAACAGAGCACCTGGCTTGATTGGCACCACATCCACAAACCTCCACACTCTCCACCACTGACAGTCAGTACACATCACTGCTACTATCTACACGATGCAGCACAGAAATTTGCCAAAGATCCTTAGACAACACCTCCCAAACATTTGGCCACTTCCGTCTCGAAGGACAAGGGCAGCAGATATAATGGGAACACCACCCCCTGCAAGTTCCCCTCCAAACCACTCATTGCCCTGACTCTGAAATATATCATCATTCTTTCATTGTTGCTGGGTGAAAATCCTGGAATTCCCTTCCTAATGCCATTGTGGGTCAACCCGCAGCAGGTGGACTACAGTGGTCCAAGAAGGTAGCTAATCACCACCTTCTCAAGGGGCAACCAGGAATGGGCAATAAATGCTGGCCAGCCAGCGATGCCCATATTCCACAAGTGAATAAAATAAAAGAACATCAGTGAACTAAATGGGTTTTTCTAACAACTGATGATAGTTTCATGATCACTATGACTAAGATCAGTTTTTATTTTACTATTGCAGAACGATTAGCTGATCTTAAATTACAAAAGCTGCCCTTGTTCCTCCTCAAAACAGTACCATGCTTTTACAAGTTTGTCTGAGATGGTAAATCCTGGGCAATAGACAAGCCCACAGTTAATGTAGCACTGTTTCAGCACAGCCTTGCAATGTCAGTCTGAATCTTCTGCTTGAGTCCTCAGAGGTGGAGATATGAACTGCTACCTCAGAGAGGATAATGCTAATCATGCCACAGCTTGCAAAGGTAATCAAGTAAGCATTATGAAGGTCAACTATGTTCCAATTTTCTCCAACAAGTATTATGACCATAAATTAGGAACAGAAATAGGCCATTTGGTCCATCAAATCTGTTGCCCCTTTCGATCGTGGCTGGTTGTTTCTCAACTTCACTTTCCTGTCTTCTCCCTGTAACCTCTGATCCCCTTACTAATCAAGAATCTGTCTATATCTATCTCAATACACTCAATGACTTGGTCTCTCTGTTGTTCTGCGGCAATGAGTTTCACATTTATTCCCTGATTACTTTTTCGTTAACACTTGTTGAGCCCTCCTTCAGGCCAGTTCGAGAGAACAAGAGCCTAACAGTTGTGAGGGTTTAGGCAATATAACTCCAGCTCTGTGTGGAGAACGCCACATGTTCCATCATTAAACATGTTGAATGGTCAATGGGCAATCCATTTCAGAAAAAGTAACAAGTGGGCAAGTAGAAAAATATCACTGGTAGAAGTTGTTCTTTCGAGTTTGGGGTTATGTAGAGTGGAGTAAGGAGGCTTCATTCTGAATCTGAAGGTGCAAAATCTGGCATGGCCCTAATTTTGATGCTGACTCTGGGAAAAATAAAAGACATTTTTACTATCTCCAGTCTTCAGGAGCGGTTTCCAATCATTATTGGAATGTTTTCCCTATTACTGTGGGCCATTCTATAATAATATTGTGCAAATTAATTGAAGGAGCTGATCATGTCATTCTGGTGACTGAATGAATAAATGCTAATATGCGCCTCAGAGGAGAAGCAAATTACTGAAAATGATGCATTAAATAACAATCATTACAATCTACTTTAACTAAGGTATTCAAAATTAAATTACATTTCAGTTAGACAATGTCATATAAACAAATTAACATGTGCAATACTTTACAGGAAGATTAATTTGAGGCCAGCACTGGTTGATGGAATTCTTGGAAAAACGTGTGGCGGCACAGGGAATCAAAACATTTCAGTTGTATTTCATTTCACTTTGTAACTTCTGCCTTTCCCAGTAGCTGTGGCTCAGTGGGTAAAACTCTCGCCTCAGATCATTGGGGTGTGGCTCCTGTTCACGAATGCGTAGACACTCAGGGCAGTACTGAGAGACCGCTGCACTATTAGGAGGATGTTATGCCTTTGGACATGATGTAAAAACCTTCTCTAGCACATGTAATAGATTCCATTGCATGGCTTCAAAGGAAGGAAAGAGAATGTTCTCTCTGGCATAGAGACTCGTGTAGTCATAGAGGTGTACAGCATGGAAGCAGGCCATTCGATCTGTTACGGAGAGGAAGGTTAAATGAAAGAAAATCCCTGATATTCACTTTATGAGTCACAAGTAACAATCTATTTATTTAACCTTAACAGTGATCAAATTAACAGAATTACAAATGCAGAGCAATTCCCAATTAACTACTAACTATTCCCTAACTGAACTAAATTCTACCGTATGCTGTTCTAATAAACACAAGTCCCACTTATGTAAACACAAGTAATAAGAAAATAAATTAAAACTTAATGTCTCAAAGTCTACACACCTTCCCTCTAATGTTTTCTTCTGCTGATCCAGCTATCAGGGATATTTTGGCTGTAAGGTCTTCTGCGAGTAATTTTAGCTAGGAGTGCTGTGGTACCATTTATGGACATGTGCTGCTTTCTTAGAGAGCTTAGTGATTTCTTATGAGAGCTAATGCTTACTTCTCAGATGGCAGATCACTCTCACAGTGATTTTCAAAAACCCTCTCCTTATAGACCTTGGCTGACACATCAATTTTCTTACAATAGCGTTGGTTCAAGTTTGTCAAAACCATCAGATTTAAATTCAATTGGCTTTCAATCAGTAAATGCTTAGTTTAAATTAATTGGCTGATTCCAGCTAGTTGCCAAAACATCAAAACAAGCCTAAGATTTCCAATCAGACAGCCAATTGATACATGGTTCAATTTCAGAACTGACTGTACATCTTCAGCTACATGCAGACACATTTTTGTTTCCATATAAATCTCTCAGCTTAGAAAAGCTTCTTAAAGGAACTATGCACTCTTCTCCCGTATTTTTTTTTTACAAACAAATTCTAGCTTCCTGCCTTCCAAAACACAATTACTCTACCCAACTTTGTAACAGGTCCAACTCATCCACGCCGATCAGATATCCAAAATTAATCTATTCACATTTGTCCTATATCCCTCTAAAACCTTCCTATCCATATACCCATCCAGATGCCTTTTAAATGTTGTAATTGTACCAGCCTCCACTACTTCCTCTGGCAGCTCATTCCATACACGCACGACCCTCTGCGTGAAAAAGTTGCTGTTTAGGTCCCTTTTAAACCTTTCCCTTCTCACCTAAAACCCATGTCTTCTAGTTTTGGATTCCTGGGGAATAGACCTGGACTATTCACCCTATCCATGCCCTTCATGATTTTATAAACTTCTATAAGATCCATGGCCAACATTCATTCTTTGAACAACCTTGCCATATGCAAATTTGCTGCCATAAATTGTAGGTTACAACAATGCCTACATTTCGAAAGGTTCTAGTCACTCTGCTATGGGAAGGATATTATTAAATTGGAGAGGGCTCAGAAAAGGTTGTAACTGGGATTGCAAGGTTTGAGTTATAAGGAGAAGCTGAATAAGTTGGGACATTTTTCATTGGAGCATTGGAGTTTGAGGACTGATCTTAGGGAGGTTTATACAATCATGAGGGGCATAGGTAAGGTGAATAGCAAAGGGCTTTTCCCCAGTGTAGGGGCGTTCAGAACTGGAAGGCATAATTTTAAGGTGAGATGGCAAAGATTTAAAAGGTGCCTCTTGAGCAACAGTTCACACAGAAAGTGGTTCGAGTGTGGAATGAGCTGCCAGAGGAAGGGGTAGATGCAGGTGCAGTGACAACATTTAGAAGAGTGTTGGGTAGGTACATGAATAGGAAATGTTTAGAGAGATATTGGCCTATGAAAGCAAATGATACTAGTTTAATTTGTGAAATTTGGTTGGCATGGAGAAGTTGGGCTGAAGGGTCTGTTTCCGAGCTGTGTGACTCTATGACTCTACGGTACCTCATCGGCTGTAAAGGGTTTTGGGGCCTTCTGAGATGGTAAAAGTGCTATATAAATGCAAGTCTTTTTTTTCAAGACTGTTTCTTGCATCCGAGTTCTGATCAGTGTAAAATGAAAAACTTCAACACCTAGTCTCCTTGCAGTGGTATTTAAATTATGTAATATTCTTTAACAATTTTCTTTGTCTAAACTATATTTTTGGTTAGAAAAAAGGGGGACATAAATGCTGGCCTTGCTAACATGTCCCATGAAATAATAAAAATGTGCTAACAGGAACCATATGGGGACCAAGGTGACTAAGGATACTTTCACCTTGGAAAGTCAAGAGAAAGATTTTGCTATATCAGCTGGGTTGACAGCAGTGTAAAATATTTAGAGAGTGCTGCATCATCAGTATGCCCACCATCCTTTTGTTAAACCATGGCTTTGTCTGGAGCACATTAATGATTCCGATCATAGTATTCAAGGAAGAGCCATCATCTCCGTGGAATTTAAAGCCGCAACAGGTGACTGTAATGTAAAGTATAAAATTCTTAGGAAGCTTTGACCAGGTACGTGCTGAGAGATTGTTGCCTCTGTCTGAACAGTCTGGAACTAAAGGATGTAGTCCAAGAATAAGATCATTTAGGACTGAGATGAAGAGAAATAGTTGCTAAACATTGGAATTCTCTACCCCCGAGTGTTGTGGATGCTCAGTTGTTCAATATTTAAGGCTGAGATCGATGGATTTCAGGGCTTTAAATGAAGCCAGTGAAATGGCAATAGGGAAGGAAGGACTGCTTAATATTGTTCAGCTGTTACATAGAACTTTACAGCACAGGAATGGGCCCTTCGGCCCATGACGTGCTGAACGTTTCACCAAATTAAACAATCCTATCATACATCGCATAATCTTATTGACTTCTATCGATTCTCCACTCAGCCTCTGCCATTCCAGAGAAAACAGCCTGACATTTTCAAGCGTGTGATAATGGGAACTGCAGATGCTGGAGAATCCAAGATAACAAAGTGTGGAGCTAGATGAACACAGCAGGCCAAGCAGCATCTCAGGAGCACAAAAGCTGACGTCTGATGAAGGGTCTAGGCCCGAAACGTCAGCTTTTGTGCTCCTAAGATGCTGCTTGGCCTGCTGTGTTCATCCAGATCCACACTTTGTTATCTCGGACATTTTCAAGCCTCTCCTTAGAGCTCATTCCCTCGAATCCAGGCAGCATCCTGATAAAGTAATTACCACAGTGAATGGTGAAGCAGGCTCGAGTGGATCACATATTGCTCTTACTCCTTATATTCTCCCAAAGCGATTAGTCCTCATTCAATAAGCCCCAGCAAATACACCAAGCACTGCATTTCAAACAATTCACCATAGGTAAAGAACTTGGAGATGCTTTGGAGTGATCTGCTCTGGGGCTCCGTAGATACCAAATTTTACTTCAGAATACCACACTACAAGTTTGCAAAAAAGAAATATCTAAATGTGTGTAGTGCCCGTCATGACCACTGGATATCTCAAGGTGCTTTACAATCAATGAGTGTCAGCCAATATTTCAGGCAGCAAAGGTGACAGCTGGTTTGTACACACAAATAGAAATTTGTCAATGATCAGATAATTTGCTTTCGGGGTGTTGATTGTGGGGTAAATATTGGCGAGGACATTTAATGCTCTAATTCAGCATAGTGCACTCGCATTGTTTACATTAACCCATGCAGTGGCCTCAGTTTAATGTCTTCTCTAAAAGGTAGAAATGCTAGACTGTACAGCACTCCCTCAACACTGGATTGGAAGGCCCAGCCATCTCACGCAAACCCACACTCCTTCAACACTGCATTGTCAGCCCTGGCCATCGCAGTCAAACCCACACTCCCTCAACACTGGATTGTCAGACCTGGCCATCGCACTCAAACCCACACTCACTCAGCACTGCATTGTCAGCACTAGCCATCAGTCTCAAACCCACACGCCCTCAACACTGGATTGTCAGCCCTGGCCATCCCACAGAAACCCACACTCCATCAAAACGGCATTGTCAGCTCTAGCCATCGCACACAAACCCACAATCCCTCAACAGTGCATTCTCAGCCCAAGCCATCGCACTCAAAACGACACTCCCGCAACACTGCATTGTCAGCCCTGACCATTGCGCTCAAACCCACACTCCCTCAACACTGCATTGTCAGCCCTGGCCATCGCACTCATAGCTGCAGTCCCTCAACACTGCATTGTCAGCCCTAGCCATCGCACTCAAACCCACACTCACTCAGCACTGCATTGTCAGCACTAGCCATCAGTCTCAAACCCACACTCCCTCAACACTGGATTGTCAGCCCTGGCGATCCCACTCAAACCCACACTCCATCAAAACGGCATTGTCAGCTCTAGCCATCGCACACAAACCCACAATCCCTCAACAGTGCATTCTCAGCCCAAGCCATCGCACTCAAACCTACACTCCCGCAACACTGCATTGTCAGCCTTGGCCGTCACACTCAAAACGACACTCCCGCAACACTGCATTGTCAGCCCTGACCATTGCACTCAAACCCACACTCCCTCAACACTGCATTGTCAGCCCTGGCCATCGCACTCACAGCTGCAGTCCCTCAACACTGCATTGTCAGCCCTAGCCATCGCAGTCAAACCCACACTCCCTTAACACTGGAATTTTAGCCCAAGGCAGCGCACTCAAACCCACACTCACTCAACACTGCATTGTCAGCCCTGGCCATCACACTCAAACCGACTCTCCCTCAACACTGCATTGTCAGCCCTAGCCATCGCACGCAAACCCACACTTCCTCAAAACTGCATTGTCTGCCCTAACCATTGCACTCAACCCACAGTCCATCAGCACTGTATTGTCAGCCCTAGCGTTCAT
The DNA here is from genome assembly GCF_030684315.1 of Stegostoma tigrinum. Lineage (NCBI taxonomy): Eukaryota > Metazoa > Chordata > Chondrichthyes > Orectolobiformes > Stegostomatidae > Stegostoma > Stegostoma tigrinum. The sequence continues at coordinate 8,888,081 of NC_081379.1, forward strand.
ACACACACCCACACTCCCTCAACACTGCATTGTCAGGCCTGGCCATCGCGCTCAAATTCAAACGCACTCAACACAACATTGTCAGCCCTGGCCATTGCACTCAAACCCACACTCCCTCAACACTGCATTGTCAGCCCTAGCCATTGCACTCAAACCCACAATCCCTCAACACTGCATTGTCAGCCCTAGCTATTGCACTCAAATCCACACTCCCTCAACACTGCATTGTCAGCCCTGGACATCACACTCAAACCCACACTCCGTCAACACTGCATTGTCAGCCCTGGCCATCACAATCCAACCCACACTCCCTCAACACTGCATTGTCAGCCCTGGCCATTGCACTCAAACCCACACTCCGTCAACACTGCATTATCTGCCCTGGCCATAGCACTCAAACCCACACTCCCTCAACACTGCATTGTCAGCGCTGGCCATCGCACTCAAACCCACAATCGACTCAAAACTGCATTATAAGTCGAAGCCCTCGCAGTCAAACCAACACTCCCTCAACATTGCATTGTCAGCAGTGGCCATCGCACTCAAACCCACATTCGACTCAACACTGCAAATTCAGTCCGAGCCATCGCACTCAAACCCACACTCCCTCAACACTGGATAGTAAGCCCTAGCCATCGCGCTCAAACCCACATTCCCTCAACACAAGATTGTCAGCCCTGGCCATAGCGCCCAAACCCACACTCCCTCAACACTGCAATGTCAGCCCAAGCTATTGCACTCAAACCCACACTCCCTCAACACTGCATTGTCAGCCCTGGACATCACACTCCAACCCACACTCCGTCAACACTGCATTGTCAGCCCTGGCCATCACATTCCAACCCACACTCCCTCAACACTGCATTGTCAGCCCGAGCCATTGCACTCAAACCCACACTCCCTCAATAGAGCAATGCCAGCCCGAGCCATTGCACTGAAACCCACACTCCCTCAACACTGGATTGTCAGCCCTGGCCATCACAATCCAACCCACACTCCCTCAACACTGCATTGTCAGCCCTAGCCATTGCACTCAAACCCACACTCCCTCAATAGAGCAATGCCAGCCCGAGCCATTGCACTGAAACCCACACTCCCTCAACACTGGATTGTCAGCCCTGGCCATCACACTCAAACCCACACTCCCTCAACACTGGATTGTCAGCCCTGGCCATCGCACTCAAACCCATACTCCCTCAACACTGCATTGTCAGTCCGAGCCATCACTCTCAAACCCACACTCCATCAACGCTGCATTGTCAGCCCTGGCCAAGGAACTCAAACCCACACTCCATCAACACTGCATTGTCAGCCCTGGACGTCGCACTCAAACCCACACTCCCTCAGCACTGCATTGTCAGCAGTGGCCATCGCACTCAAAGCCACGCTCCCTCGACACTGCATTGCCAGCCCAAGCCATCACAATGAAACCCACGCTCCCTCAACACTGGATTGAGAGCTCGAGCCAGGGCACTCAAACCCACAGTCCCTCAACACTGGATAGTCAGCCCAGGCCATCGCACTCAAACCCACACTCCATCAACACTGGATTTTCAGTCCTGGCCATCGCACTCAAACCCACATTCTCTCAACACTGCATTGTCAGGACTCGCCATCGCACACAAACCCACAATCCCTCAACACTGCATTGTCAGCCCTAGCGTTCATACACAAACACACGCTCCCTCAACACTGCATTGTCAGCCCTAGCGTTCATACACAAACACACACTCCCTCAACAATGCATTGTCAGTCCTAGCCATCGCACTCAAACCCACACTCCCTCAACACTGCATTGACAGCCCTAGCCATCGCACTCAAACCCACACTCCCTCAGCACGGGATTGTTAGCGCTAGCCATCACACTCAATCCCAAACTCCCTAAACACTGGATTGATAGCTCAAGGCATCGCACTCAAACCCACACTCCCTCAACAATGCATTATCAGCCCTGGCCATCGCACTCAAACCCACACTCCCCGAAGAGTGCAATGTCAGCCCTGGCCATCGCACTCACACCCACACTCCCTCAACACTGCATTGTCAGCCCTGGACATCGCACTCAAACCCACACTCCCTCAACACTGCATTGTCTGCCCTGGACATCGCACTCAAACCCATACTCCCACAACACTGCATTCTCAGCCCTGGCCATAGCACTCAAACCCACACTCCCTCAACACTGCATTGTCAGCCCTGGCCATCGCACTCAAACCCACACTCCCTCAACACTGCATTGTCAGCCCTAGCCATTGCACTCAAACCCACACTCCCTCGACACTGCATTGTCTGCCCTGGCCATAGCACTCAAACCCACACTCCCTCAACACTGGATTGTCAGCCCTGGGCATCGCACTCAAACCCACACTCCCTCAACACTGCATTGTCAGCCCTAGCCATTGCACTCAAACCCACACTCCCTCAACACTGCATTGACAGCCCTAGCCATCGCACTCAAACCCACACTCCCTCAGCACTGCATTGTTAGCCCTGGCCATCGCACTCAAACCCACACTCCCTCAGCACGGGATTGTTAGCGCTAGCCATCACACTCAATCCCAAACTCCCTAAACACTGGATTGATAGCTCAAGGCATCGCACTCAAACCCACACTCCCTCAAAAATGCATTATCAGCCCTGGCCATCGCACTCTAACCCACACTCCCCGAAGAGTGCAATGTCAGCCCTGGCCATCGCACTCACACCCACACTCCCTCAACACTGCATTGTCAGCCCTGGACATCGCACTCAAACCCACACTCCCTCAACACTGCATTGTCAGCCCTAGTCATTGCACTCAAACCCACACTCCCTCAACACTGCATTCTCAGCCCTAGTCATTGCACTCAAACCCACACTCCATCAACACTGCATTGTCAGCACTGGCCATCGCACTCAAAGCCACGCTCCCTCGACACTGCATTGCCAGCCCAAGCCATCACAATGAAACCCACGCTCCCTCAACACTGGATTGAGAGCTCGAGGCAGGGCACTCAAACCCACAGTCCCTCAACACTGGATAGTCAGCCCAGGCCATCGCACTCAAACCCACACTCCATCAACACTGGATTTTCAGTCCTGGCCATCGCACTCAAACCCACATTCTCTCAACACTGCATTGTCAGTACGCGCCATCGCACACAAACCCACAATCCCTCAACACTGCATTGTCAGCCCTAGCGTTCATACACAAACCCACACTCCCTCAACAATGCATTGTCAGTCCTAGCCATCGCACTCAAACCCACACTCCCTCAACACTGGATTGTCAGCTCTGGACATCGCACTCAAACCCACACTCCCTCAACACTGCATTGACAGCCCTAGCCATCGCACTCAAACCCACACTCCCTCAGCACTGCATTGCCAGCCCAAGCCATCACACTGAATCCCACACTCCCTCAACACTGGATTGAGAGCTCGAGCCAGGGCACTCAAACCCACAGTCCCTCAACACTGGATAGTCAGCCCAGGCCATCGCACTCAAACCCACACTCCATCAACACTGGATTTTCAGTCCTGGCCATCGCACTCAAACCCACATTCTCTCAACACTGCATTGTCAGTACTCGCCATCGCACACAAACCCACAATCCCTCAACACTGCATTGTCAGCCCTAGCGTTCATACACAAACACACGCTCCCTCAACAATGCATTGTCAGTCCTAGCCATCGCACTCAAACCCACACTCCCTCAACACTGGATTGTCAGCCCTGGACATCGCACTCAAACCCACACTTCCTCAACACTTCATTGACAGCCCTAGCCATCGCACTCAAACCCACACTCCCTCAACACGGGATTGTTAGCGCTAGCCATCACACTCAATCCCAAAATCCCTAAACACTGGATTGATAGTTCAAGGCATCGCACTCAAACCCACACTCCCTCAACAATGCATTATCAGCCCTGGCCATCGCACTCAAACCCACACTCCCCGAAGAGTGCAATGTCAGCCCTGGCCATCGCACTCACACCCACACTCCCTCAACACTGCATTGTCAGCCCTGGACATCGCACTCAAACCCACACTCCCACAACACTGCATTCTCAGCCCTGGCCATAGCACTCAAACCCACACTCCCTCAACACTGCATTGTCAGCCCTGGCCATCGCACTCAAACCCACACTCCCTCAACACTGCATTGTCAGCCCTAGCCATTGCACTCAAACCCACACTCCCGGAAGAGTGCAAAATCAGCCCGAGCTATTGCACTCAAACCCACACTCCCTCGACACTGCATTGTCTGCCCTGGCCATAGCACTCAAACCCACACTCCCTCAACACTGGATTGTCAGCCCTGGGCATCGCACTCAAACCCACACTCCCTCAACACTGCATTGACAGCCCTAGCCATCGCACTCAAACCCACACTCCCTCAACACTGCATTGTTAGCCCTGGCCATCGCAATCAAACCCACACTCGCTCAACACGGGATTGTCAGCGCTAGTCATCACACTCAATCCCAAACTCCCTAAACACTGGATTGATAGCTCAAGGCATCGCACTCAAACCCACACTCCCTCAACAATGCATTATCAGCCCTGGCCATCGCACTCAAACCCACACTCCCCGAAGAGTGCAATGTCAGCCCTGGCCATCGCACTCACACCCACACTCCCTCAACACTGCATTGTCAGCCCTGGACATCGCACTCAAACCCACACTCCCTCAACACTGCATTGTCAGCCCTAGTCATTGCACTCAAACCCACACTCCATCAACACTGCATTCTCAGCCCTTGTCATTGCACTCAAACACACATTGCCTCAACACTGGATTGTCAGCCCAGGCCATGGCAATCAAACCCACACTCCCTCACCACTGCATTGTCAGTCCGAGCCATCGCACTCAAACCAACACTGCCTCAATAATGCATTGTCAGCCCTGGCCATCGCACGCAAATCCACACTCCCTCAACACTGCATTGTCAGCCCGAGCTATTGCACTCAAACCCACACTCCCTCGACACTGCATTGTCAGCCCTAGCATTCATACAAAAACCCACACTCCCTCAACAGTGTATTGTCAGCCCTGGCCATCGCACTCAAACCCAAACTCCCTCAACACTGCATTGTCAGTCCGAGCCATCTCACTGAAACCCACACTCCCTCAACACTGGATAGTCAGCCCTGGCCAACGCACTCAAACCCACACTCCCGCAACGCTGCATTGTCAGTCCTGGCTATTGCACTCAAACCTACACTCCGTCAACACTGCATTGTCTGCCCTGGCCATAGCACTCAAACCCACACTCCCTCAACACTGCATTGTCAGCGCTGGCCATCGCACTCAAACCCACACTCCCTAAACACTGCATTGTCAGCCCTGCTAATCGCACTCAAACCCACACTCCCTCAACAATGCATTATCAGCCCTGGCCATCGCACTCAAACCCACACTGCCCGAAGAGTGCAATGTCAGCCCGAGCCATTGCACTCAAACCCACTCTCCCTCAACACTGCATTGTCAACCCTAGCGTTCATACAAAAACCCACACTCCCTCAACAGTGTATTGTCAGCCCTGGCCATCGCACTCAAACCCAAACTCCCTCAACACTGCATTGACAGCCCGAGCCATCGCACGCAAACCCACATTCCCTCAACACTGCATTGTCAGCCTTACCCATTGCACTCAAACCCACACTCCCGCAACGCTGCATTGTCAGTCCTGGCCATTGCACTCAAACCCACACTCCCTCAACACTGTATTGTCAGCCCTGGCCATCGCACTCAAACCCACACTCCCTCAACAATGCATTGTCAGCCCTGGCCATCGCACTCAAACCCACACTTCCTCAATACTGCATTGACAGCCCTAGCCATTGCACTCAAACCCACACTCCCACAACACTGCATTGTCAGCCCTGGCCATAGCACTCAAAACCACACTCCCTCAACACTGCATTGTCAGCCCTCGCCATTGCACTCAAACCCACACTCCCTCAAGAGTTCAATGTCAGCCCGAGCCATTCCACTCAAGCCCACATTCCCTCAACGCTGCATTGTCAGCCCGAGCCATTGCACGCAAACCCACACTCCATCAACACTGCATTGTCAGCCCTACCCATCGCACCCAAACCCACACTCGCTCAAAAATGCATTGTCAGCCCTCGCCATTGCACTCAAAACCCACACTCCCTCAAGAGTGCAATGTCAGCCCGAGCCATTGCACTCAAACGCACACTCCCTCGACACTGCATGGGCAGCTCTAGCCTTCAGACTCAAACCCACACTCCCTCAACACTGCATTGTCAGCCCTGGCCATCGCACTCAAACCCACACTCCCTCAACACTGCATTGTCAACCCTAGCGTTCATACAAAAACCCACACTCCCTCAACACTGCATTGTCAGCCCTGGCCGTAGCACCCAAACTCACACATCCTCAACACTGCATTTGCAGTCCTAGCCATTGCACTCAAACCCACACTCGCTCAACAGTGCATTGTCAGCCCAACCCATTGCACTCAAACCTACACTCCCTCAAAGCTGCATTGTCAGCTCGAGCCATTGCACGCAAACCCACACTCCCTCAACACTGCATTGTCAGCCCTCGCCATTGCACTCAAACCCACACTCCCTCAACACTGCATTGTCAGCCCTCGCCATTGCACTCTAACCCACAATCCCTCAACACTGCATTGTCAGCCCTGGCCATCCCACTCAAACCCACACTCGCTCAACACGGGATTGTTAGCGCTAGCCATCACACTCAATCCCAAACTCCCGAAACACTGGATTGATAGCTCAAGGCATCGCACTCAAACCCACACTCCCTCAAAAATGCATTATCAGCCCTGGCCATCGCACTCAAACCCACACTCCCTCAACACTGCATTGTCAGCCCTGGACATCGCACTCACACCCACACTCCCTCAACACTGCATTGTCAGCCCTGGACATCGCACTCAAACCCACACTCCCTCAACACTGCATTGTCAGCCCTGGACATCGCACTCAAACCCACACTCCCACAACACTGCATTGTCTGCCCTGGCCATAGCACTCAAACCCACACTCCCTCAACACTGCAATGTCAGGCCTGGCCATCGCACTCAAACCCACACTCCCTCAACACTGCATTGTCAGCCCGAGCCATTGCACTCAAACCCACACTCCCTCAAGAGTTCAATGTCAGCCCGAGCCATTTCACTCAAGCCCACATTCCCTCAACGCTGCATTGTCAGCCCGAGCCATTGCACGCAAACCCACACTCCATCAACACTGCATTGTCTGCCCTGGCCATAGCACTCAAACCCACACTCCCTCAACACTGCATTCTCAGCCCTAGTCATTGCACTCAAACCCACACTCCCTCGACACTGCATTGTCTGCCCTGGCCATAGCACACAAACCCACACTCCCTCAACACTGCATTGTCAGCCCTAGTCATTGCACTCAAACCCACACTCCCTCAACACTGCATTCTCAGCCCTAGTCATTGCACTCAAACACACATTGCCTCAACACTGGATTGTCAGCCCAGGCCATGGCAATCAAACCCACACTCCCTCACCACTGCATTGTCAGTCCGAGCCATCGCACTCAAACCAACACTGCCTCAATAATGCATTGTCAGCCCTGGCCATCGCACGCAAATCCACACTCCCTCAACACTGCATTGTCAGCCCTAGCCATTGCACTCAAACCCACACTCCCTCAACACTGCATTATCAGTCCTAGCCATCGCACTCAAACCCACTCTCCCTCAACAATGGATTGTCAGCCCTGGCCATCGCACTCAAACCCACACTCCCTCAACACTGCATTGTCAGCGCTGGCCATCGCACTCAAACCCACACTCCCTAAACACTGCATTGTCAGCCCTGCTAATCGCACTCAAACCCACACTCCCTCAACAATGCATTATCAGCCCTGGCCATCGCACTCAAACCCACACTCCCCGAAGAGTGCAATGTCAGCCCGAGCCATTGCACTCAAACCCACTCTCCCTCAACACTGCATTGTCAGCCCTAGCATTCATACAAAAACCCACACTCCCTCAACAGTGTATTGTCAGCCCTGTCCATCGCACTCTAACCCAAACTCCCTCAACACTGCATTGTCAGTCCGAGCCATCTCACTGAAACCCACACTCCCTCAACACTTGATAGTCAGCCCTGGCCAACGCACTCAAACCCACACTCCCGCAACGCTGCATTGTCAGTCCTGGCCATTGCACTCAAACCCACACTCCGTCAACACTGCATTGTCTGCCCTGGCCATAGCACTCAAACGCACACTCCCTCAACACTGCATTGTCAGCGCTGGCCATCGCACTCAAACCCACACTCCCTAAACACTGCATTGTCAGCCCTGCTAATCGCACTCAAACCAACACTCCCTCAACAATGCATTATCAGCCCTGGCCATCGCACTCAAACCCACACTCCCCGAAGAGTGCAATGTCAGCCCGAGCCATTGCACTCAAACCCACTCTCCCTCAACACTGCATTGTCAGCCCTAGCGTTCATACAAAAACCCACACTCCCTCAACAGTGTATTGTCAGCCCTGGCCATCGCACTCAAACCCAAACTCCCTCAACACTGCATTGACAGCCCGAGCCATCGCACACAAACCCACACTCCCTCAACACTGCATTGTCAGCCTTACCCATTGCACTCAAACCCACACTCCCTCAACACTGTATTGTCAGCCCTGGCCATCGCACTCAAACCCACACTCCCTCAACAATGCATTGTCAGCCCTGGCCATCGCACTCAAACCCACACTTCCTCAATACTGCATTGACAGCCCTAGCCATTGCACTCAAACCCACACTCCCACAACACTGCATTGTCAGCCCTGGCCATAGCACTCAACACCACACTCCCTCAACACTGCATTGTCAGCCCTCGCCATTGCACTCAAACCCACACTCCCTCAAGAGTTCAATGTCGGCCCGAACCATTCCACTCAAGCCCACATTCCCTCAATGCTGCATTGTCAGCCCGAGCCATTGCACGCAAACCCACACTCCATCAACGCTGCATTGTCAGCCCTACCCATCGCACCCAAACCCACACTCGCTCAAAAATGCATTGTCAGCCCTCGCCATTGCACTCAAAACCCACACTCCCTCAAGAGTGCAATGTCAGCCCGAGCCATTGCACTCAAACGCACACTCCCTCGACACTGCATTGTCAGCTCTAGCCTTCAGACTCAAACCCACACTCTCCTAACACTGCATTGTCAGCCCTGGCCATCGCACTCAAACCCACACTCCCTCAACACTGCATTGTCAGCCCTAGCCCTTGCACTCAAACCCACACTCCCTCAACACTGCATTGTCTGCAGTGACCATCGCACTCAAACCCACACTCCCTCAACACTGCATTGTCAGCCCTGGCCATAGCACCCAAACCCACACTTCCTCAACACTGCATTTGCAGTCCTAGCCATTGCACTCAAACCTACACTCCCTCAAAGCTGCATTGTCAGCTCGAGCCATTGCACGCAAAACCACACTCCCTCAACACTGCATTGTCAGCCCTCGCCATTGCACTCAAACCCACACTCTTTCAACATTGCATTGTCAGCCCTGGCCATTGCACTCAAACCCACACTCCCTCAACACTGCATTGTCAGCCCTGGCCATCCCACTCAAACCCACACTCCCTCAACACTGCATTGTCAGCCCTGGACATCGCACTCAAACCCACAGTCACTCAACACTGCATTGTCAGCCCTGGCCCTGGCACTCAAACTCACACTCCCTCAACACTGCATTGTCAGCCCTGGACATCGCACACAAACCCACACTCCTTCAACACTGCATTGTCAACCCTGGCCATAGCACTCAAACCCACACTCCATCAACACTGCATTGTCAGCAGTGACCATCACACTCATACCCACACTCCATCAACACTGCATTGTCAGCAGTGGCCATCGCACTCAAACCCACAATCGACTCAATACTGCATTGTCAGTCCGAGCCATCACACTGAAACCCACACTCCCTCAACACTGGATTGTTCGCCCGAGCCAGGGCACTCAAACCCTCACTCCCTCAACACTGGATAGACAGCCCTAGCCATCGCACTCAAACCCACACAGCCTCAACATGGCATTGTCAGCCATAGCCATTGCACTCAAACCCACACTCCCTCAACACTGCATTGTTAGCCCTCGCCATCGCAGTAAAACCCACACTCCCTCAACACTGCATTATCAGCCCGAGCCATTGCACTCAAACCCACACTCCCTCGACACTGCATTGTCAGCCCGAGCCATTGCACTCAAACCCACACTCCCTCGACACTGCATTGTCAGCTCTAGCCTTCACACTCAAACCCACACTCCCTCAACATTGCATTATCAGCCCGAGCCATTGCACTCAAACCCACACTCCCTCGACACTGCATTGTCAGCCCGAGCCATCGCACTCCAACCCACACAGCCTCATCACGGCACTGTCAGCCATAGCCATTACACTCAAACCCACACTCCCTCAACAATGCATTGTCAGCCCTGGCCATTGCACTCAAACCCACACACCCTCAACAATGGATTGTCAGCCCTGACCATCGCACTCAAACCCACAATCCCTCAACACTGCATTGTCAGGCCTGGCCATCGCGCTCAAACCCACACTCCGTCAACTCTGCATTGTCAGCCCTAGCCATTGCACTCAAACCCACACTCCCTCAAAACAAGATTGTCAGCCCTGGCCATCGCACTCAAACCGACACTCCGTCAACTCTGCATTGTCAGCCGTGGCTATCGCACTCCAACCGACACTCCCTCAACACTGGATTGTTAGACCTCGCCATCGCAGTAGAACCCACACTCCCTCAACACTGCATTGTCAGCCCTAGCCATTGCACTCAAACCCGTACGTGAGACTTGAAACCAAAAGCTTTTATCTCCAAGCTGGACGAACGATGCAGAAATATAAGTACAAAACTGTGGATGTTGAAGAAATGAAATAAAAACACAAAGTTCTGGAGAAACTCCGCATGTCTGGCTGCATATTTGAAAGGTGAAAGAGAGTCTGATGACTTCTTCCGAAGCATCTTCTCTTCATATCAGTAATAAAGGGTGAATGTCTCATGATAATTAACATTGAACAGTTTCAATGTAGTCGCTAAAGCTTCAGCTGGGCATGTGGTTCTTTCAACTTTGATAGTCTCCAGGATTAACGTGCCTATACTTGAGGAAAATAGCAAGTTAATTAGTTTGGAGTCAGCTGCCCCTTGTGAAAAATGCAATTAAACCAGCTTTAATTAGCCTTCGGATGGAATCAACAAAGATGAGCAGTGCACAGTGCAATAAATGCATTGTCAGATTACCACCAATTCTAATTACAGCAAAGTCACTGACATGACCCATAAACAACACAGGAGAAATTACTGTTGAAACCACTTTCTAACCGTGGGACCATTCTGGTGTGAAGTTGAAACTTAACTAGAGATTGCTGATGTTTCATGAGTTGTTCCCATTCTGGAACAGTTCTTCAATGAGTAAATGTAATTGGTGTCAAAGAAAAACTTAATACGCAGCACCCTTCCAGTGTTCCAATCCTTACATGAGCTGCATTTCATAATGTGATTCATATAGCAAAAACATGTTACAGGCAGTGATCAATTGTAGCTTCTGGAAAGATTGTTAGCAGGCTATTTGCACCACAAAAACATCTTGCATTTATACAGTACCTTTGATGTGGGAAAATATTTCAGGATGCTTCACAAGTTGTTTCACTGGGGTTTTAAGAAGCACCTTAAAGGAGCAGTGAGGGGAGGTGGCTCAGTGAGAAGAACTTCAACGCCTGGCTAGCTGAAAGTGTGGCGATCAGCAGCGGAATGATGAAAAGTCAGTATCAGTGAGACTACGAGTGCAAAGGATCTTCGAGGGGTGGGGGCTGGAGGAGGTTACAGATACAAGAGAGGCAAGACCAAGAAGGGATCTGAAAATTGGGAGGGAAAGTGTGACCTTTGATGTGTTTTGAGCTGGGATTTGTGGCGTGATAGGGAAAAAAGACTTGGCTCAAGTCACAATAGAGGCAGATAATATCAAGTGGCTTGGAGTTATCAGCTGATAATACCCCAAATGGTTCCGGGGAGCTCTGCGTTTATCAAAGAACAAAACAAGAAATGATTTCAAATAATTCCTCCTCCCAAACGCCCATGTGTGGAAGAAAATAAGCTAAGCTATTCATTTCTGAGTTCCATTTTGGGGAGTCTTGCCTAACTTTTGTGGTGCATTTGTTAAGGTAGGGAGCCAAATATTAATGAAGTGTGTTATGGTATTAAAAAGGTGGTGAACTAGTTAGAAACCCTGAAACTGGCAACTTATTGCCACCTACTCTAAAGCCCGTCCCATCACATGGCCAAGCACACTGTTTTGCTTCCTGCGCAGCTTTAGTTTTCTTATTTTAATCGACATATCTTCTGTGGAGAGGTCGAGCCGGTGTGGGGCACAGCGAGAGAATATGGGGACAGCGAGAGCGCACACCGGGGATAGAAGTTTCCTGCATCTGTGGCAGCGTGAGTTCAGGGAGAATCAATCTCAGTGCGGAAGAGATCAAACCCTTGTGGGGAGTGTGAGCCCAACATAGCTAAGCACCTAAGAAGGACTGCTATGTTGAACTTTTAACTATATTTCCTTATTTTTCTACTTTATTCTCAGAAGAACTTTAATGTTGAACTTTTAAATATATTTCTTTATTTTTCTACTTTGTACTAAAATTTAATACCTAGGTACCTCGTGCCTAAGGTGGCATCAGGAAAACTGACATTGTGTACTTTCCACTCCTGTATCCCTGCAATTGAATACATGAGAAAATAAAATCTAATTTCCCTTAATAAATGCACTGTTACGCCAGACCAACAGATTGCACAGGTAGCAATGAAAACTGTACATACAACTGCACAAAGCAGCTATAATCAATATTTGGCTTACTTTATTTGATTGAAGCTGAGAAGGTTGACCAGAAAGCGAACTTCACATATCCAATGAACTGACAATGTTTCAACCTAAAAGTTCACCAGCAAAGGCTGCGAATCACTGACTACCTTCAACAGGTCAAAAGATTCGTAGCAGCAATCAGTGTGAGTTAAAATATTGTGTAAGGGTATGGGGAGAAACCAGGTGATTGGCACAAGCTAATGACGCTCACTTAAAGAGCTAGTTCAGGCACAATGGGCCAAATGTAATAATTCTGTGATTCTGTGAAATCATTCGAGAAGGCTTTGACCAAAGTGGATTTTAGTCCCGCAGAGTTTGGGTGTAAAGAAGAATCACCCGAGTGAAGAGTATAGAGGGCAGTCAAATAAAGGGATGGCATAGGTCTATCAAGGAGCACAGGTCCACTCAAACAGCTGGAATATTGAAAAACCTCTCCCCGTGTGATGTGCCACGAAATGGTAATGAAGGCAACAGTTTACTATTAAAAACCACTAAAGGGCCATCTTTATACCCAAACTCTGAGGGACTAAAATCCACTTTGGTCAAAGCCTTCTCGAATGATTTCACAGAATCACAGAATTATTACATTTGGCCCATTGTGCCTGAACTAGCTCTTTAAATGAGCATCATTAGCTTGTGCCAATCACCTGGTTTCTCCCCCATACCCTTACACAATATTTTAATTCACACTGATTGCTGCTGTGAATCTTTTCGCCATCTCGCTGATGAAGAGCCTAGGCCCGAAACGTCAGCTTTTGTGCTCCTGAGATGCTGCTTGGCCTGCTGTGTTCATCCAGTTTTACACTTTGTTATCAAAGGACCATCTGACCACGTTTCAGGATTCACAGTGAAGTCGAGAGGAGCGGTTGGGAGTATTTTCCTTGCTGAAGAGAAGGCTGAGGGGAAATTTGATGGGGATGCTCAAAATTGTAAAGGGTCTGTTCCCGTTCAGGGAGGGAGTGAGAATGAAAGTCACACATTTAAAGCAAATAACTAAAGAAGCAATGGTGACACAAGGAGGGAGCTTTTCATGTTGTGAGTGCTAAGGATCTGGAATGCACTGTCTGACAATGTGTTGGATGTAGATCCAATCACAGGGAACTCAATAATTATTCAAAACAGAAGAACGCACAGGAGTATGGGACAAGGTGGTTAGGGACATAGTGGGAAGAAGTGACATGAGGCATATCACTCTCCCAAAGAACCAGCATGCAAATGATAGACTGAATGGCCTCCTACAATGCTGTGATTGAAACTTGGAGCAAGTATAAGCTTTATTGGCATGAGGTGAACAAGTTAATCTTCATGATTATGATGAGTAAAGGGCAAACAATAGATTGTCGTGGCCAATAAAATCTTAAGGAGAGGATGCAGACTTGAGATAAAAATGGGAACATTCACAGAAGAAGTTAGAAAAAACAACTTTTACCTGGACTGTGGCCAGAGTGTGGAATTCTCTGTCACAACTGTTGAGGCAGTAGAGTCCATGGGCTGTTTCAGAAGAGAATTAGTTGTTTAAAGGGCATAAGGGGAATGAAAATAAAGTGAAGCAAGATTTAGGGTTATCATTAGGGTTAGGGTTAGCTGGTCTATGAGCAGAAAAGCAGCAAGTCAGATTGATGGGTTGAATAGCTTGTTGGGTTGGCTGGCCTAGTTGGTTGGATGGCCAGATTACAGTGCAATGCAAAGTGATGCCAACAATGGGGGTTCAAATCTTGCATTGGCTGAGGTTATCAAGAAGGACTCTGCTTTTCAACCTGGTGACTCTCAATTTAAATCACCACCAATTATCTCTCCCTAATGAAAGAGGAGCCCTCTGGCTATCTGGGGCTATCGACACTTTCTTTAATAATCCATTTGATAATAATTCTGGTTGCCCTCCAGAGAAAGGATATTCTTAAACTGGAAAGAGTGTAGAAAGGACTCACTACAACGCTATGTGGACTGGAAAGTTTAAGTTTAAGAAGAGGCTGGATAGTCTGGGACTTTTTTTCCTTGGAGATTAGGAGGCTACGAAATGACATCATAGAGGTTTATAATCATGCGAGGCATAGATAAGATAGATAGCCAACAGCCTTTCCCCATGGTAGGGAAGTCTAAAACCAGCGGGCATATCTTTAAGGTGAGAGGGGAGAGACATAAAAGGGACCAGAGGGGCAATTGTTTTTACACAGAGAGTATCAGGAATGGGCTGCCAGAGGTAGTGGTGGAAGTGAGTACAATTTTGTCATTTAATAAACATTTGCACAGGTACATTAATGGGATAGGTATGGAGTGGTATAGACCAAACACAGGAAAGTGGGACTAGTTTTCTCATGAAAACTGGACAACTTGGGCAAGTTGGGTTGTAGGGCCTGTTCCCATGCTCCATTCTATGACTATATGTTGATGACCCTTTGGAAGATGAATTAGCCAGGTAAATACATTTAAATGACTTATAAGGCCAAGAAACTCAATAGCAGAAATGACTGAATAGTGATCTTTAAAATTATGAAGGAATTTGATAGGGTAAAAACGGAGGTGTACCAAATGAGGGACTATAATTAGAAGACAGTCACTAGTAACCCCATTCAGGAATGAAGGAGAAATGTGTTTATGGAGACAGTGGTGAGAACGTGGAACTCCCTACCAGATGAAGTGATTGAGAGAAAAAGAATAGATGTACTTCAGAGGAAGCTGGATAAACACTGCAAGAAAGAAGTAGAAGGTTATACTGATGTGGTTATTTGAAGAGGGATGGGCAAAGGCTTGCGTGGAGCATAAAGACCAGCACAGACCAGTTAGGATGAATGGTAATTTCTGTGTTGTAAGCGCTATACCAAGGAAGCATCACACTGATGTAATAAAGTATGAGGATATAAGCCACATATTGTTTTAATTACTTTCACAAGCAGGTTCTGAAGATGCTTTTGCTCCATTCATCAAGCACTGGGCTTAATAATGGATAGAAAATGGATAATACATCAAATTTTGAGCATTTTTATTCATCATTGACTGCACGGAAATGGAATATAGGAGAGATATCATTAGCTGTTAATGGCCTTTTTACGTGAGTGCAAGGATCATGGAATGTGCAATTAGGGACTGCACATCTAAATCCTTGTTGGCAGTAGCTTATGAGATGATGGACAATAATAGACAGGCAAAGATGTTCTGGTCCATCCAGTTTTCTTCCACGTGATATTTTCTAAACTGATCACTTGTCTTTGTACCTTTATTTTAAATTATAGAATCTCCACAGTGTAGAAGCAGGCCATTCAGCCTAACAAATCCACCAAAGCATTCTAGCCAGGCTCATCTCACGACTGTATCCCTGTAACCCTGCATTTCTCTTGGGTGGCACACCGAACCTACACCACACAAATTAAGAAATAAAATTCTCTGGATGAGGCCTTTATAAATCATCCTGCAGAAATTACAACTTAATTGCTGAGCATTAGTTCTTTTAATGCTTCAAATTTTCCTTATTCTTTTTTCGTTCCTTAAACATTTCCTAAAATTTGCTCATTTTCACCTGCTATAAATTGTGAAGGCTTTCTTGATTCTGTAGCCTGGTTTAAGTTCTCTTGCTCGTGCTTTCACTGTTCCTTGTGGAGATAAATGGAGAGATGTTCACTGTGAGAGGTGAGAACTCTCTTTTGCACTTACTAATTTTCTCTTTCTGGTCTTCGCTTCTTTTACATATAGCTGTTCCCTTTTCTCTAATTTTACCTCCTGCAGCCTTCAATTATCCCTCACAGAAGAAGCCTCATGAAGGCTCTGTGTTTTCCAACTGCAAGTGGCTTTTCTCCTTTCTCCTTGACTACACACCAGCCACAGTGCTTCTTACTAGCTTCTAAGTTAAGTTTTGCCTTTGGAGCACTGAGCTTGACTTTGCGAGGCACCAAAGGCTGATGTTGTCTGGATTTCTATTCCCTGTTGGGGTGGTCAGAAACATACTTTAATCATAGAATCCCTACAGTGTGGAAGGAGGCCTTTCAGCCCATCAAATCCACACTGACCCTCCAAAGAGCATCCCAGCCAGACACACCCCATTTCTGTAACCCTGCATTTCCCATGGCTATTCAACCTAACCTGCACATCCCTGGACACTATGGGCAATTTAGCATGACCAACCCACCTCACCTGCACATCCCTGGACACTATGGGCAATTTAGCATGGCCAACCCACCTAACCTGCACGTCCCTGGACACTATGGGCAGATTAGCATGGCCAATCCACCGAGCATGTATATCGTAGCACTGTGGGAGGAAGCCAGAGCACCTGAAGGAAACCCATACGGCCATGGGGAGAAAATGTAAACTCCACACAGACAGTCGCCCAAGAGTGGGATCACACCTGGGTCCCTGGCACTGTGAGGCTGCAGTGCTAACCACTGAGCCACCGAGCTGCCCCAAATCATGAACTTTTTTCCCAGACAACAACTGCTGGTAACTTGAAGTACTTGCCACCCCTGGCAGTAAAGTTGTATTGGGTAAGGATTATTTGAGGTAATTCTCTGCCATAAATCTTCTGTTGTCTTTGCTTAGTTTTGGGACTATCTAGTGATTACTGGTAGGGGATGGGCAACAATAATGGAGTCCCTATAAAAGATAACTGCTCCCTCTGAAAGTAGAGAAGAGTTTGCTGTTGCTAATCACACAGTGCACGATGTCTAGAATGGGTGCAGCCAACATAATGCCAATGTTAATCCCTTCGGAACCATAATCATACACAACACCATATAATTGTATTACCTTGTATGAAACAAAGCTAAAGTGACCACAGTCCTACTCTCTCATTCGAGGGACACAATGAGTGGTGGTTTAACCTGAGGGTCACCATGCCTCAGGTGAGGGGAGAGGTTGTGAAGGATAGTCCTTCATAGTAACCTCAGCCTGTACAGGAATTGAACCCATGCTGCTGGTGTCAATAACCAGCATCCAACCAACTGACCTAACAGACCACTCGACTGCATTAAAACACAATGTGCACACTCTCCATGTCAAGTGTTGGTGGGGCATGAAATATCATATTCATACTCTCTATTCCCACTAAGTAGATGGCTGACGGAAATCCCAGCAGATGGGTGACGCTGATATGAAGCTTGGTGTTCTTTGAAACACACTTGCATTTATTTAGGGCTTTCAGCATCAAAGAGTGTTCCCAAGAACCTCAGAAAAGTCATACAAGTTAGGGGAAGTGATCGAATACATGCCTGACAAAGGAAGTTCTAAATGGCAGCAGTTTGAAAGCAGAGAAAGGCCAAAACGAACGGGATTGTGATGCCACGCAACTCAGTCAATCAAATACAGATGGAAAGGTCCTTTGTTAATAGCAAGCTGTCATGGGGATGGATATACCGGGGACCAGAGAGTGAGGATGTGGGCACAAGGCTGGAGGAGATTACAGAGTGGGGTGTGTCCAGGCCATATAATGATTTGTAAAGATGGTTGGCTCTAGAATTTGGCAGGGTGATGGAAGTCACTAAGGTTAAGTCCAACAGGAGACAGTACGGGGCAGGGTGAGGTGGGGGGGGGGGTGTGAGTGGTAACAGATGACACAGCTTTGGACAAGTTGGAGCTGATGCAGGATGTGGCTTCAGTGCCCAGCAATTTGGACATTGGAAACTTGGCTGCCAGAAGTAGCAAAAACATAGATGGGATCAGGTGCTTTGTAACTCAATCCAGGATCAACTGTTCAAATTCTGCAAACTGTCTACTTTACCTGATGTTAGCAACTGGGGCAGGGAATGGAATTGGGTCAAGGGAAAAAAAATACAGCTACTTCTAGATACAGACTAGCATTATGGAGAGAATCTTACTGAACTCTACATCTAAACTCAGTCCATTGTAAGAATCTTTTCTCCACAATGCTTTAACCAGAACGTTTTGTCTCTATTCTCCTTTTGACATCCTGCACATTAAGAATAAATAACCGACTGAAAGACTGTAGACTATCCGCCTATATTAGACCAATGAAAATGAGCTGTCTGATTCAACTAATAACACTGAAGGGAAATTTGAACTTAATGATAATTCATTAATGAAGGCAAAAGTAATTAAAAAATAATTACCAAGGACCATAAGATTATCATTAGGAATGCAACTGTAATTATTGCTATTTAATAATGCATGCATTTTGATAACTGTCTCATGTCTCCAGGCAAAGTTCATTACTACATTTTGCAGATTTTTAAAAATATAAAGTACATATTAGATGTGGAACTGTTGCCACGGAACACGACTACTGTTGGGTTTATACGTTGAGCTTATAAAAGGCTGTTAACAATGACAAGGTTATGGAATGCCTGCAGTGGGAAACGGTCAATTCAGGCCAAACAAGTCCACACCGACTCTCTGAACAGTATCCCACCCAGACTCAGCCCCTACCCTGGGGGTGCATTTCCCATGGCCAAGCCACCTAACCTACACATCCCTGGACACTATAGGTAATTGTTTTTTTCTTTTATCACTTATGGAATGAGGGTGTCTCTGGCTAGGCAACATTTATTTCCCATCCCTAATTTTCCAGAGAGCAGTTAAGAGTCAACCACATTGCTGTGGGTCTGGAGTCACATGTGGATCACACCAAGTAGGGATAGCAGATTTCCATCCTGACAAGACATCAGCGCACCAGGTGGGGTTTTTGTAACAATTGGCGTGGTAGCCATTAAATGATCTTTTTATTCCATAGTTTTAATCCAATTCAGGTTTTGCTATCTGTCTTAGAGGGACTCAAACCTACATCCTCAGAACATTAGTCTGAGGAGGTGAGGTTAGAGCACTGTGACATTACCATAATTAAATCTTGTGACTTAATTAACATTCTGGCAATCTGGAATATTTTTGTTTCCAATGGTTCAATTTTTCAGAGTAATTCACAAACTCGGATCCATCAGAGAGAGTATAAATTCTCATACAATGAGACTCATTAGAGATAGATACACATATTGTCAGGAAGATGTGTTATTGAAAATATGAACTGATAATATCAATATAAATTATTGGTCACGTGTACTTATCTAAAGAGCTTTATTGGAAAAATATTTTGCAAAACAAATAAAAAACACGAGCTGCAGTTGTAACAAAGTCTCAATTGCTAGGGTCAGTCTCCAGGGTAGAGATTCCAAGTCTTTCACTTTCTAAAGTAGGTTATGTGGGTGGCACAGTGGCTCAGTGGTTAGCACTGCTGCCTCACAGTGCCAGGGACTCAGGTTCAATTCCAGCCTCAGGTGACTGTCTGCGTGTAGTTTGCACATTCTCCCCGTGTCTGTGCGGATTTCCTCGGGGTGCTCTGGTTTCCTCTCACAGTCCAAAGATGTGCACGTTAGGCGGGTTGGCTGTGTTAAATTGCCTGTAGAGTTCAGGGATGTGTAGATTAGGTGGGTTATAGGGGGATGGGTCTGTGTGGGATGCTCTGAAAATCAGTATGGACTTGTAGGGCTGAAGGGCCTGTTTCCACGCTATAGGGATTCTATGATAATGGCTATAACTAGCTTGCGATTGAAGTTATTGGAATTAAATCTAGGGAGCCTCAGTCCCTGGACATCTCTGCAGGAGTTCCCAGCGTAGTGTCCTCGGCTCAACCGTTTTCAGCGGTTTCATCAGTGACTTTTCCTCCATTATAAGCTCAGAAGTGGGAATGTTTGCTGATGAGTGCACAATTGCAAACTCCTCAGGCATTGAAACAGCTCATGTCCACATGCAATAAGCGCTGGAAAACATGCAGGCTTGTTCTGATAGGTGGGGAGGAGCAATCATGCCGCACAATGTCCGGCTATGACCATTTCAAACAAGAGAGAATTGGACCACATCACCTCAACATTCAATGACATTACTATTGTTGAATCTCCTGAATACCAAAATCCCAAGGTGTGGGGAGGGGTTTACCATTGATCAAAAACTGAAACAAGGTCAGCTACGTAACTACTGTAGCAACCAGAACAAATCAGAGGCTGGGAACTGTGTGTCAAGTAACTCACCTCCTGTCTCCCTACCTAGCATCTATAAGGCACAGCCAACGATTGGATGGAATACTTCCACTTGCTCGAACAGAGGCAATGCCAACAACATTCACAGCCTTCGCATCATTCAGGCAAATGCAGACCACTTGATAAACATCCCATCCACCAATGTCAGCTTTCATTCCCTTCGCCACTGATGCTCCATAGCAGCAGTGTGTAACATCTACATGATGCACTGACCAATTCCATCAAGTCTCCTGGGGCAACACCTTCCAAACCTTTGGCATCTACTACCAAAGAAGGGACATTGGCAGCAGATACATGGGAATGCCACCAACAGGCCACTTGCCATCCTCATGTGGGCATATAATGCTATTCCTTCACTGCTGCTGGGTCAAATCTGAGAACGTCTACGTTCGAAGGTCTATAACAGTTGAACATGCAGTTCATCACCACTTCTTTTAGGGCTATTAGATTTGGGACACCCACATTCCATGAACAAATAAGGAAAAAAAAGTGCATTTGTACTGTTAAGAAGAATGCGAGGCGATCTTATTGAAACATATAAGATCCTGAGGAGGCTTGGCCAGTTAGATGCTGAAAGAATATTTCCCTTTTATGGGTGACGGGAAATCAGCAAACACAGTTTAAAACAAAGGTGTGTCAGATTTAAGGAGAAGATGAGAAGTCTTTTTTCTCTCAGAGGGTCATTCGTCTGTGGACCTGTCTTCTCTAGAACTTGGTGGAGAGTGAGTCATTGAATATTTTTAAGGCTGAGTTAGATTCCTGATTGACAAAGGAAGTCAAGAGGACAGCAAGGGGTAGACAGGAGAGTAGACTTGAGGCCGTAGCTAGATCAGCCATGATCTTATCAAATGATACAGCAGACTTGAGGGACTGAATGGCCCACTTCTGATCTGGACTTACATGTATTTTATATGTTTTGCAGATAGTATAGGCCACCATTGTATGAGATGCTCAGACATTACATTCAGTAAGATGGCAAAATGATTTGTCGCTGGACAGTAGAGTGATGGAGCTATGTAGCTCACCAGTTCAAATCTGGAATTAGGACTGTTTACACTAACCACATCCTTCTGAAAATGAATCACCGTGGCTCCACTTCCCTCATGGATCAGCTATGGAGATTTTGTTTTCTGACCCCGTTGCCTTCAGGTCTGAAGTTGGATCTTGCTGTAAGTCGATCTTTGAATGTTTTGTGGCCTCTTCCATACTGTTTCCAGCTTCCAATAGATCTCCTTGTTGTAAAGGTCAGGATGGAGGACTTTCACCCCACAGCACTAGCTACTGGGAATTGTGAATCTTAACAGAACTAGTTTATTGTAAAGTCTGTACAACATCACAGGACATCTGGCTATCCAAGACCATGGCCAGATCTCCTTTTCTACTGATTGCTGTCATCATCACAGTGGCTGGTGTTACTCACAATCTTCCTGATATTAATCTTTTCATACCACAGTTAGCTCCATTAAAAGTGCTACACAAATACAAATTATAACTGATGATCAAAACCTGTCCTTAGCTTGCCTGACTGAGTGACTTCCCAACACCTTCCTCTTTCCAGCTTTTTGATGGCAAACTCATTTATCAATCTGCCTGAGCTTCGTTCCAGTTCCGAGCACCAGAAGGCTAAATAATTCAATTCACAATAGCAGCTCCCAGCACTGGCTTTATATTGTCTATATGTCCTCCTGCCTCAGAACTCCAAACCTTTCTCATTCCCGCCACTGACCCATCCCCACTCCCAGCGCTTGAGATTCTATGGATCAAACCATTTCACACTTCCAGGACCACTCAACAAGAGGGCTGTTCCTGATCAAGTAAAAGCTGTGGCTTCTTTTGGCACAAGTAGTTCTCAGCCTTAACATCCTGGGGTTTGAGTCTTTTATTACTCATGGAACCAGAAGAGATTCTGAAATCACTGTATGTCAGTTACTTTTTGCATCAGAGACAATTCAGATTCAATCAAAGCTCAATCTGCTAAGATTCTGGGAGAATAATGTAGCCATACGGCACTGAATGAGACTATTCAGCCCAATGTGCCCATGCTGCGTCTTTGAAAGATCTATTCAGTTTGATCCACCTCCTGCCATAGCTCTGTAGATTTTCTTTTTCAAACAATCATTAAGCAGGATATTGCCATTATTGCTTTAGCCAATGAATTAGAGATCAGGTGGGTATTAAAACAGGACTTACAGGAAAGAAGATCTACATTACAGAAATATATTTGCTCAGCAATTCAAACAGTACCTCTGACAGCGACAGCAAACAGAGCTCACACCTGATATGACAGAAAAATCTCCCAATAGCATTAGCGGCTATTTCTCTGGCAAAGCACAGTGAGTAGGGCACAGTTATATCAATTAAAACATTGGATCAATCCCGATCACAATGTAAGGTGGTGCTCGCTGTAATTAATGGATGAATGGCCAAATCATCTTCATTCTGATTAAGGCTTGTGGGGTCACCATATTTATATCATTTTATGTTGAGTAGTTGATCAGTATACACAACTTATTCCCCAGTACAACCCCATAGACAGGGAAAGAGGGAGAAATTAATTCTGGCTCTGACTATGTTGGTCTAGCACGTGTTTAACAGTCATTATGTGCTTACAGCGTCTCGCAGATTCTCGCGTGAGCTCCAGGTGGTAGACAGACAGACGATTGGCCCCTCCGCACATGTTGCTCTTCTCACCTTTGCACTCCATGTTGCATTCGGAGTCACTCGTGTTCTGGGCCTGTATCTTATGTCCACAATAACATTCTGCTCCAAACTCCAGGCCTGCGTACTGATAGCCCCTGGGGAGGTAAGTCAGAGAGGTAGTTACATCTGGAACAGATCCTGGGGCAGGATTTGAACCCACAACCACATGACTGAGAACCACTGAGCCACATCCACTGCACGTGGTTATCATTTGCTTCAACTATCAAAAGGAAAAAGAAGGGTCTGTGGTTTTTACCTTTTATGATGACTCTTGGCAGGAAAGTCAATTTTTCCACTACCACCACATGAATGTTACTCCTTAACTTACTCGCATTGCGACACAAAATTAAATTGAGCTTCAGTTTCTAATGAGAAAAGCCTAAAGATTTAAGGTTTCATAAAAAAAGACACAAGTTGTACAGAAATTTTAAAAGCCTTAGCTTGATTTTTGCCATGCTTTGGGAAGGATGTGAGAGTCTGAACTGTGTAGATGCAGGATAGTTTGAGAGATGAGGGATTTTAGATCTGAGGTTAGATTGGAGAAGTTGGTGTTGAGTTCCTCATTGAAAAGAAGGTTGAAGATTTTAAGCAAAATCGTATAAATGTTTCAGAAGAATAAATTCACTTAAATTATGACACAAAGTTTTAATGAAGTCAGTGCTTTTACTGACTAGTGACAAAAATCATCTCCAAATGGGAGGCTTCTTAGTCTAAAACTGTGACAACCCCTTTGCATCAATGTGACATTCCTGTCTATATCACTACCCTCCTCAAAGACTAACTGAATGAAAACTGAAAGAACTGCGGATGCTATAACTCAGAAGCAAAAATAGAAAATGCCAGAAAAGTTCTGAGGACAGGTCACTTGAACTGCAACATTAATCCTGATTTCTCTCCACTGAATGCTGCTGGACCTGCTGAGCTTTTCCAGCAATATGTATTTTTGTTGCTCTCTGAACAAAGCTGGCAGTCATTGCCAAGCAGACCACTGGCACCTGATACCACTGCCACAGTCACCTCACCACCACCAGTTTAACATAAGGGTATCCCATCGGATTACACTTTTGTCATTTCTTTGGTATCCAAGAGAAATCTTGGAAATGTCCATTTTTGAGACATCAAAGATTTGGAATTACGTTTGGCATTCTTTGTTCCTAGCAACTTCTGCATGGTGACAGTGAGTGGTCAATCAAATGGTGTATAATTTGATTACAGCAGTTATCACAGTTTGACAGAAAGTTAGAGGGCTGCTATATCAATTCATGACTGGCTTTACAGTATTTTATCAAAGAATCATACAGCTCCACATTGCACCTTCTGACGCATAAATGGGCAGATGCACGTGTGAATTTCTCAAAAAAATAATATGCATTGGCAGTAAACATGTGCATTCGCAACATGATTTGAGAGGATGCTCTCATTTCAGGAAGACAATCACAGAATAACTATAGAAACAAGGGAGCAGAGTTTGGCTACGTGAATAACTGCACTTTTCACAAGTCCAACATCTGAGGTTAAATGTAAACCCAATGCATGGACGTGATTGCTAAAACAAACTGCCTCTGAGTCATTTAGAAAACAGAAGGAGGCCATTTGGCCCATACAGTCCATGTTAGAACATCAAACTTTTATCTTGGGGCATTGGATCAGACATAGCCTTCCAGGACAGTGTTTTCTTTCTTTATTATCAGTCAATGCGTTGACTGACAATTGAAATATTAGAGACGGTTTATTTGTTAATGGATAGGCATGGGCATATTGAAGTACACAGCAGTAACACAATAAAAACAGCCCATTTTCCTCCCAAGGTATCTGTGGTGAGAAAATGGTTCAAATTTTGTCTCCATATTGTTTCAATATTGATTGAATGTCCCATAAAGCTTCCTCTTTCCATT
Organism: Stegostoma tigrinum; assembly: GCF_030684315.1. NCBI lineage: Eukaryota > Metazoa > Chordata > Chondrichthyes > Orectolobiformes > Stegostomatidae > Stegostoma > Stegostoma tigrinum. The sequence continues at coordinate 8,913,565 of NC_081379.1, forward strand.
GACTCATAGAACACAGAACATAGAACAGTACAGCACAATAAAGGCCCTTCAGCCCACAATGTTGTGCCGAACTTTTACCCTAAACCGAAGGTCTATCCAACTTCCACCTCTACCTTATACTATCATCCATATGCCTATCTAATAGCCGTTTAAATGCCCCTAATAAGCACAGCTCCACTACCCTCTCTAGCAATGCTTTCCACGCCCCTACCACTCTCTGAGTAAAGAGCCTACCTCTGACATCTCCCTGATAGCTACCTCCTTTCACTTTAAAACTATGTCCCCTTGTAAAAACTACCTCCACCCTAGGAAAAAGTCTCTGGCTGTCCACTCTATCTATACCTCTGATCATTCTGTACACCTCTATCAAGTCACCTCTCATCCTTCATCGTTCTAAAGAGAAAAGCCCTAGCTCTCTCAACCTTGCCTCGTAAGACCTTCCCTCCATTCCAGGCAACATTCTGGTAAATCTCCTCTGCGCCTTTTCTAACGCTTCCACACTTTTCCTGTCATGAGGTGACCAGAACTAGACACAATACTCCAGATGTGGCCGAACCAGGGTTTTGTATAGCTAGAGCATAACTTCATGGCTCTTGAACTCAATCCCTCTATTAATGAAAGCTAACACACCATTCGCCTTCTTAACAACTCTATCCACCTGGGTGGCAGCTCACAGGGAACTGTGAACATGAACCCTAAGATCCCTCTGCTCCTCCACACTGCCAAGAATCTTTCCGTTAACCCTGTATTCTGCTTTCAAGTTTTTCCTTCCTAAATGAATCACCTCACACTTTTCAGGGTTAAACTCCCTCTGCCACTTCTCAGCCCAGCTCTGCATTCTATCAATGCTCCTTTGTAACCTAGAATAGCCCTCCGCACTGTCCACAACGCGACCGATCTTCATATCGTCATCTTAGTTCCATTCTCCTTAGACACTTGTCACTGTAGAGACCTCAGTTTTGAAATTTTCAAACAACCTGTGGCAGGGACAGAATTCCAGATTGGGACTACTCTTAGCTTGAAGAAGTGCCCCATGACCTCACCCCAGAAAGATCTCCCTCTATTTTTCAGGTATAACCTCTTGTTTTAGGATCACACAACGGGGGAGATAGGTTCTATCTATCCACCTGATTAACGCCTGTCAACCCATGGGGAACTGTCATCTAGCAACCAGGGTGGATAAAGAGGAGGAACAGAACTGCAACATATCTTTGTGTTCAATTACCAGTTAAAACTGGAGAGATCATTAAATAAAGCGAAATTCATAGGTTGAACTCTGCAACCCTACCTTTCAGCACAATTGTCCTGGCAACGAAATACTGTCATCTTTCTGTAGTCAAAGAACGCTGTGCCCCTCAAGGCTCTCTGCTTGGTGTTGTCAAAATAACAGCCGATATATTTGGCTGGGAACAGAAAAAAAAGGCACACAAATGAAACAATAGATAAAAATTTGCAGTGTAGAAATTCATCAGATAGAGCCTGGAGCTAGGCGTGACTCCAGCTGCTTCAGCATAAAACTGCCTCACGTTTTCCAACAGACAGGTAAACTGCAATTTAGATAGGGGCTGTGGTACATGTGGACATTTTAATGACCTAACTCTAGAGGTGATGAATGTGAAAACGCCGGGGATTTTCCAGTGCTGAAACACTGGGAGGGTAAAAGGTCAGGACTTCCGTTATCATTCAGAAGGACTCAAACTGTGCATACCAAAGAGATTGTTAAAAAAAAAGCCGAGACTAGCAAGCAATGCCCAAAAACCCATGAATGAATAATGCAACAATAACTTTTAATAAAGTGGGATATTTCCAGATTGAATGCTTGTTGGAATTTATGAGAGTCTGTCAACATCCAGGACACTGCAGTGAATGAAAAAATATACATATTCTTCACTTTATCTGAACATTTTCATTGATTAATTGGTTAAAATACTGCAGGTAGGTAAAGAGCTGTTCACAGAGAATCACCCAATCAAGTTGCAAAGACTTAATGTGCTTTCTGACTGGTCTGGGATCCAGTAAGAATTGACATGCCAAGTAGGTAATGGCAGAAGAATAGGGGGGGATGGGTCAGATGGTTTGAAAGCCGATGATGAAATTTCCACAAATACACCTAACCAGAGTTCACAGTTGGTGTGAACTAAGTCAGTCACTTTCAACATCTTCTCGTGAAAGAACTCTACAACAAATATTATAATTCTGTGGAAAGCTAACCGTTCTACGCATATGTTAGAAAGAAAACAAAGTGAAAAAACATCAGATGAATGAATGAATGAAAATGCAACAAAAAAAAAGTAAATCCAAGACAATGTCTTTTGTAAAATTTGCCACAATTTTCAATGACTTGAAAATGACTTGAAGCCCTTTAGGAATGCTAAGGGAACCCTCGGGTTCTGGCGAATCTTGGTTGAAATTCACCAGATTAGGATGGAGTGAAGGGAACTTTTAACATAGCCTATGAGAGCGGGATGGAAAACCTCTGCAGCAAAGTATGAAGCAAGGTTAGTTAGTAATGTAATAAGGGTAGATTTATGAGGAAATTGTAACCTTAACACAACGGAATTTCAGATGTACTCTAAATGCAAACATGAACCCCAATTATTAACATTCTTGGGATTACCATTGGCCAGAAACTCAACTAGACTCACCATATAAACCCATTGGTTTGAAGGGTAGGTCAGAAGCTAAGAATACTGTGGTGAGTAACTCACATCCTGACCCACCCCCTCCCCCAATAGCCTGTGCAGCATCTACAAGGCAAAGGTCAGGAGTGTGACGGAATATTCCTCATTTGCCCAGCTCCAACTGCATTCATGAAGTTGCCACATCCATGACAAAGTAGTTCATTTGATTAGCACCACATCCACGAATATCCACTCTCTCCACCACTGGCTCAAGAGCAGCAGGGTGTACTATCTACAAGATGCTCTGCTGAAATTCACCAAAGATCCACAGACAGTACCTTCCAAACCCACAACCACCTCTAACACCTGAAGAAGGAGCGAGGCTCGAAAAGCTTGTGTTTCCAAATAAACCCATTGGACTATATTCTGATGTCAAATGCCTTCTGATCTTGCCAATCTAGAAAGACAAGGGCAGCCAGTACATAGGAACGCCAGCCCCTGCGCGTTCCCCTTCAAGCCAGTCACTATCCTGGCTTGGAAATATATCGCTGTCCTTCACTGTTGCTCAGTCAAAATCCTAGAATGCCCTCCCTCTCAGCATTGTGGGTCAACTGCCAGCAGGTGGGCTTTTTTTTCTTTATTCATTCATATAGATGAGGGCATCACAGTCCAGGCGGCATTTATTGCCCATCCCTAATTGCCCAGAGGGCAGTTAACAGTCAACCACATTGCTCTGAGTCTGGAGTCACATGTAGACCAGACCAGGTATGGATGGCAGTTTCCTTCCCTAAAGGACATTAGTGAACCAGGTGGGCTTTTCCAATAATCAGCAATGGATTCATGGTATTCATTACATTCTTAATTCCAAACATTTATTGAATTCAAATTCCACCATCTGCCATGACAGGATTCAAACCGAATCCCCAGAACATTATCTGGGTCTCTGGATTAACAGTCCAGCGATAATACCAGTAGACCATCCCCTCCCCCTCAGTTGTTCAAGAAGGCAGCTTACCATCATCTTCTCAAGGGCAACCAGGAGTGGGCAATAAAATGCTGGCCAAGCCAGCAACACCCACATCCCTCAAATGAATAAAAAAACTCTCAAATGAAGCCAATTAAATAGATAAGCAGGGAGAACTGCCTTAAGTCAATTGGGCAAATAGACTGAAATGTAAAGGAACAGTGTAAAATAATTAAAGAGAAAAAAAATCAAAATGGTAAACAAAAATACATTCCACCAAAGAACAAAAACTCAACAAGAAAATTCAGCAAGGAGGTTAAAGAAAGAAATGGATTGAAAGAATGGCCTTAAAACATGACAAAAAATGTGGTAGCAAGTCTGAGGATTGTGAATGTTTTAGAAAACAGAAAGGCCAAAAGATGGTAAAAATAGAAAAACAGAATATGAGAGTAAACTGATCAAGGATATAAAATGAACTATAACAACCTTTGCACAAATATAAAAAAAGAAAGTAGCTAAAGTAAACATTGATTCCTTAGCAGCCAAGACAGGAGAGACTATCATGGGGAATGAGTAAGTGGCAGACATTTGACCAAATATTTCATGTTTGCTTCATTAGTCAAAGAAACAAATCTCACACCTGCAGCTCAAAAGAGTGAGGAACTTAAATAAATTAATATCCGCAGAGTCAAGTTAATGAAGAAACATAAGAATTAACATTCAAAAAGTCCCCATCTGATGGTCTACATCCTTGGGTTCTAAAAGAGATTTTTGCAGAGTTAATGGTTGTGCTGCCTGTGATTTTACAAAATTCCTTAGATTCGGGAATGGTCATAGAAGAATGCAAGTTGGCAAAAGTTACATTGTTGTTCAAGAAAGGAGGGAAAGAGAGAACAGTGAACTAAGGCCAATTAGCTTAACATATCCTTGGAAAAATGCTGAAGTTTACAAAGGAAGTCTTAATGGTGTGTTTAAAGAAAGCATTGTGTGATTAGAGCAAGCCAATGTGATTTTGCCAAATGGAATTGCTGTTTGACAAATTCATTACTATTTTTAATGGATATAATTTGTATTATAGGTTACAGGAGAACTGATAGATTTAGAATATCTAGATTTCCAAAAGTCATTGGATAAGGAGCTACAGAAAAAAAGTTAACAGGTAAGATAAACGCTCATAGAGTTGGGTGTAATATACTCACATGACAAAAAGATTGGTTCAAGGTCAGAAACAGAGTAGAATTGAGGCTTCTTCATATTGGTAGGCAGTGAATAAAGCAGTGGAGCAAGGATCAATGCTAGGGACACAGCTACTAACAATCTATATTCACAACTTAGATGAAGAGACAGGGAGTAATGTATCAAAGTTTGATAATGATACCAAGCAAGGTAGAAAGTTAAGCTGCACAGAGAGGCTGCAAACGGATGTGGAAAGGGTCCATAAGTGGGGAACAAAATGGCAGACTGACCATAATGTAGGAAACTGTAACGTTATCCACTTTGGTCTTCAGAATAGTTACCCAAAGGTGTGAACCCTGTAAATGTTGATATTCTCAGTGACTTGGCTGTTCTTGTACAAAGAAAGTTAATATGCAGATCCAGCAAGCAAAGGGGTTTGGAGCACAGGAACAAAGAGTCATAGAATTCCTGCTTTGGAGAAGCAGGCCATTCAGCCCACTAAGTCCACACCAACCCTCCAAAGAACATTCCATGCAGACACATCCCCTACCTTAACCCTATCACCTTGCATTTCCCATGGCTAATCCACCTCACCTGCACATCGGATGTGCTAAATTGCCCAATCCAACTAATCTGCACATCTTTGGACTGGAGGAGGAAACCAGAGCACTTGGAGGAAACCCACATAGATATGGGGAGAATATTCAAACTCCACACAAACAGTCCCCTGAGGCTGCAATCAAATTCAGGTCCCTGGATCTATGAGGCATCAGTGTTAACCACTAACTTGCTCAGTCTGGGGACAGCTGAACATTTTTTCAGTGAAACTACATCGGGAATGCTGTGTGCGGGTTTACTCTTCAAATTTAAGCAATGATGCACTTGCATCTGAGGCAGTACAATGAAGCTTCATCAAACTGGCTCTTGAGATGAAGGTGCTGTTCCCTGATCAGAGACTGAGTAAACTGGTCCAGTTTTCTCTGGGGTCTAGAAGAATGAGTGACGATCTAATTGAAACAGAATTCTGAAGCGACTTTACTCGGTAGACATTGAGGGATTGCTTCTGCTGGTTGTGGAATCTAAAGTTCTAAAAATGGCACAAGCTCAGCACAAGTGTCTGGAATTCCTTACACTTGAGCATTGAGAACTGTGCCATTGTTGGATACATTAGAGGTTCAGATAGACTAAAATTTTAATCTCTCAGGGAATTAAGGGAAACGGTCGGTGTTAGGGTGACCTAACCCCACCACAGGGAGGAAAGTGCAGTTCATGCCCAAAATTATGTCTGTTTATCTTGAAATAAAACAGAAAAAGCAGATGATGAAAATCTGAATCAAAAACAGAAATTGCTGGAGAAACTCTGTAGGCCTGTAGAGAGAAATAGAGTTAACATTTCAAACCTTTTGTGTTCTGCCAAAGGGTCACTGAACTCGAAACATTAACTCTGTTTTTTTCTCCACTGCCGTTACTAGGCCTAATGGTTAACTTGCATGTTGGAGCAGGCGCGAAGGGCTGTACAATCTATTCTTTCTCCTATTCCTTGTGTGAGCTTCCAGAGTGAATTAGCCATCCGAAATCACATTGCCTAACAGCATCTGCTGATCAAACTCAATCTTGTGGCTTTATCATTTGCGTGAAACATAATCTGGCTGCTGACACTTGGGATCAAATCCGTTCGTGAATCCGAAGACAGGGCAAGCACAGCAGGAGTAGAACCAGTTCAATACAACATTTGCAGAAAACAGTAACTTTTTCCTCTGCACCTTCCCCAGCGATGCTAAAAGTTCATCTGCTTTCAGTGCGACAGTGAAAAATGTGCATTGCTGTAATGCATTCTCCACTCGTCCCCAAGTGGAATAAAGTTACATCACAGGGCAGAGAAACATGCTGAAAAATAAGAACAAAGGACTTTTAAACAAATGCCTGCTGAACATCACACCTTTTTACAAATGGCCTGCTGAAGAGGCCGCCGATGGAAGTCTGAGCATGTGATCAAAGTTGATGCCATCCTCTCACAGGCTCTAGACGCACCCCCTTCAGATGCTGTCAGCTCAGCAACATTGCCCAAGGAGTATCATGAGCTGTGGCAATGTATATCCTATGGGAGGCAATGGCCTAGTGGTGTCATAGCTAGACAATTAGTCCAGAGACTCAGATAGTGTTTTGCATTCAAATCCCACCGTGGTAAAATTTGAATCCAATGTTTTTAAAAAAATGGAATTAAGTGATTAATGAAGACCATGATTCCATTACTGATTGTTGGAAAAACATCCCACCTGGTTCACTAATGTCCTTTAGGGAAGGAAACTGCCATCCTTACCTGTTCAGGTCTGCATGTGGCTCTAAACCCACAGCAATGCGATTGGCTCTTAACTGTCCTCTGGGCAATTAGGGATAGGCAATAAATGCTGCCCTAGCCAGCGGCACCCCCACCCTGTGTATGAATAAAAACTTATAACTGTAAAATCTTATCAACATTCTCCCAAGGAAAAGCTACTGAGCATAAATGCTTAAGCCTGATACTCATCCCTGCATATTGGCGGCTGTACATGCCTTTAGGATAAGCTCTGAATCCATTCCCTAAACCATTCTGCTACTCACTCCCCATTCAGGAAGTTCTTTAGATACTTTCCTCTCTGGTCAAGTCCTTGGTCACCTGTTCCGATACATTTCCAAGGGAGTACTTCATTTTCAGATGAGACGTCAAACTGAGGCCCACCTATTCTCTCAGGTGAATTAAAAAACAATCCATGCCGTAGTTTGTAAAAGAAAACACCAGGGGAGTTTGTTGTCATGAACCAATCAACATTTGTGTGCTAAAAACAAAATGATCTGGTCACTGATTGGACTTTTGGAACCTGGTGTATACAAATTTGTTGTCAAGTTCTCCTCACATTTAAACATTATTAACTCACTTTGATATGTCTGGGGTATTCTCTATAAATAACTTTTTTTTGCCATACTTTAAACTGCTGAGATCTGTTTATGAGGGAGTTCTTCATTATTATGAGCATTAGGCAATGGACCAAATGCTTTCCTTCTGGTACACTTCGGTTTGGATTTTTACCGATCCAGGATGTCTTGGGAGTCCTTTAAAATTGGCAGGTGGGGACCAATTTCACGATTTCTGTCCCATCTCCATTTTCACCAATGTTGGATCAGGGCGCAGGCAGTTAACCGGCACACAGCACTCTAGCCCCACTGTGGGATGAGTAACTATTGCACAATGATCCTGCAACTGTAGTGTGGTCACAGAGCCATACAGTCATACAGTACAGAAACAGGCACATTGGTCCATGCCAACTATTATCTCAAACTAAACTAGTCCCGCTTTGGCCCATATCCCATTTCCTATTCATGTACTTATCCAAATGTCTTCTAAATGTTGTAACTGTGCCTGCATCCACCACTTCCTCCAAGAGTTCATTCCACACACAAACCATTCTCTGTTTTAAAGAAGTTGCACCTCATTCTTTTTAAAATCTTTCTCCTCTCACCATAAAAATATGTTGCCCAGTCTTGAAATCCCCCAACCTAGGAAAAAGACACCTGCCCTTATCTTTACTGTGCATTACTTGATGAACCTCTATAGGGCCACCTCTCAACCTTCCACACTCCAGCAATTAAGGTCCCAGCCTATCCGACCCCCGTTATAACTCAAACCCTGCATTCCTGGCAACATTCTGGTAAACCTCTTCTGAACCCTGTTCCACCTTTTAATATTCTTGCTCAGACAGGGATACCGGTACTGGACACAATACTCCAGAAAAGGCCTTACCAACGTTCTATACAATCTCAATATAATGTCCCAATCCTTATGCTTAAAGGTCTGAGCAAAGAAGCCAAGCATGCTAAATGCCTTCTTGGGTCATTCAGTAAGACGTTGCAAGCAAAACATGGTTCATAGCCTCTCAGAGAAGATGTTAATCATGGGAACTGCCAGTCCCAAGTTGGGAAACAAAAATTAATACAAGTCCCTACTCCTGGGATACTTCCATTGGCATGCTAAATTTTCTTTAAGTTTCAAGTATTATATTCTGTATCATTAGTTAGATGTACTTTTACTGCATTGCTTGATTGTGGTGTATGTCCTGCTGAGGTAAGTTAATCATTATACTGACCAACATTGTGTAAGCGTTGAGAGGCATGGGAGTATTTCTCACATTGGAAAAAGTGCTCTCAACCTATCACAAGCTGAAAAAAAAGCACTGCTTGTCATCTCTAGTGCCATAATCTAAAGTGATTTAAATACTCTGAACTTTTTTGAAAAGAAAACAAAATCTTTCCACAACTTTCACTAATGGTAACAATAAAGTGCCACCTCCCCCACCACTATGAGACTCTTTTGATTGACAGAACATCTGGTGTTGTGACAGTAAAGGTCATTCTTTTCAGGTTCAATAGACTCCATTGTTTATATGTTCCCAACATTCATATTACAGCTGATCCTATTATGAATGCTTGTCTGAGCTTTGTTCAGTCAAGAACAATTTATCTCTGCAGCATATTCAGCTATTAGTTTGATTAACAGTCTTAGGAGGCTAATAAAGAATTACAACTGATTACAATTACAAAAGAGAAATCTTTTCAAGGTTCAGATTGATAGATTCTCGGAAATGAGCAGATAATCAACAGGATGTGGGCTCTGCATGACAAGGTGGTGTTGAGTTAGAAGGTCTGTCATGGTCTTATTGAATGACTGGTCGGGTTTGACAGGGCATACACCTTACTCTTGTTCCTCCAGCATATTTTCTATTGGTTATGATTTCAACGTAGCAAAATGACCTTGTTCCTATGAAATTGACACATCATGCAAAGATGCTTCAAATCCAGTTATCCAATTGTTTGTGTCAAAGACGAGGTTTTTGGTTCTCTGCCTTTATAGCAGCTTGACTTAGAACACTGCAGCCACTTTTATAAATGAGAAATTAGCATGTGAAATGTTTTGTTGATAGGGCAGATGATGTAAGAGAGAGGGATAACATTCCCACTGGTGGTGGGAGTCAAGAACAGGGTGTGTGGTCTTCAAATTACAGCTAAGTGTCCAGGGCTGATGCCGGGATGCACTTCACTTTAGAAAGCTCATTGAAATCTGGACCTGTCTCGCTCAAAAGGGTGCTGCTATTGGGGGATAATTTTAAATGTTAAAACTGAGATTGTTAAGAATGTTTGGGGTTTTTTTTCTTTATTCATTCATGAGATAAGGACACACTGGCTAGACCAGCATTTATTGCTCATCCCTGACTGCCCAGAGGGCAGCCATGAGTCAACCACGTTGTTGTGGGTCTGGAGTCACATGCAGGCCTGAGCAGTTAAGGATGGCAGTTTCCTTCCTTAAAGGATATTCGAGCTGATGCGATTACTAAAATAAATGTATTTTTTAAATCAACAGATTGGCCACGAGGGAATTTATCGTTTTGAATTTTCTCAGTCTGAAGAGTGTATGAGTGAGAGTTCCCTTAGATTATTCAAAATTTAATTTTCTTTTCATTACCATTTCTCAAATTTGGCTGCTGAGGTCATGGTGGATATTGGATAAGTGATAATGGGGCATGGAAATGGCAATGTGGGTAGGTGGGGCATAGGGATATGGGCAGCATGGGGTAATGATTGGTTATGAATATGGTGATATGTTGGAAGAGACTGTGTCAAGCGAGAAGGCTGAGGCACAATGATTTAAGGTGCAGAAATGCATCATGAAAACTGCGCTGATGTCTCAGTAAATGGGGGCAGATATTCGAGCTTCCAGCCTCACTATCTGCCTGCTTCCATTGTTCACTCAGGACAGCCTCCATCAGGTCTCTACCTCACTGGAGTTTTCTGATTTGATCTTCCCACCTCCTGTATGAAAACCCAGTCTAATGACTCTCTCGGTAGGACTCATAGCAGTAAATAAAGCCAACATGAAATGGGCTGGTAAGTATCTGAGTACACTGTGACATCCTTCAGGGATTCAGTCAGATTCCCAAACCAACCAGAGGCGACGGTGTTACTGCAAATCCCAGAAGATGTACCATCTCTATGTATACAATCCTGAGGCGTGTTTCATCATCTGTGGCCTGCTAGCCATTTTCCCACGGCATGTTTCACAGCTTGATTATAGACAGTCCACTGATTCTGAGGACTTCAAAAGTTAACAAAAGTACAAAAAGACAGAAAATCAATTATTTATAAAGGAATACACCATTAGCTACAATGGCTCTCATACTAAATTAGTTCCACGATTTGGAAGGACCCCACAGGCAGATCCCTAATGGATGGTAAACTGAGAATTATTGAGTTGTACCAAATCTCGGGGATTCCTTCAATGAATACTAAAGAAGGCACATTGGACTTCTTCCAAAAGAAACATAGGGATTACAGTGAGTGCCCGTGTAACATGCAAAGACCTATTTATGTGAAGCCACTGCATAGACAAGCCTTGTGGTAATTTAGTTTTAAAATTTAATTCATTGGGTCTTGCAATTTGAGGCTAGAGGGCAGTTTATTTGTTAATTAAGAACTAAAATTGAGAAATTTCCTCGCAAACAATGAAGATTAGTAGATAAACAAATCAGATTTGCTGACAGGATTACTTTCAATTCTGTTTCTTATATTATTGTTAAAAAGCCCGGGCAATTGTGAAAAAGGATAGAGTGAAGATGTGGTAAAGGAGACAGTTACTGACTAGGTTTGACTGGGCATTTTTGTGTTAATTCACTCATGGGATGTGGGCAAATATGGCCAGGCCAGCATTCATTGTCCATCCCTAATTGCTCAAAGGGGCAGTTAAGAGTCAACCACATTGCCATGGGTCTGGAGTCACATGTAGGCCAGACCGGGTAAGGATGGCAGTTTCCTTCCCTAAAGGACATTAGGGACCATATGGGATGTTTTTCTGACAATGGGCAAAGGTTTTGTGGTCCTTACTAGACCCTTAAAACTCCAGATGCTTTATTGAATTCAAATTCCACCCTCAGCCATGGTTACTGAAATATTTTCATTTTAATCAACAGATTGACTGCTTGAGAGAATTAAATTTTTTTTGAATGCAGGATTTTCTCAGTCTGAAGAGTGCACAAGTGAGAGCTCTATTAGACTGGTCCAAGCTTAATTTTCTTTTCAGTACTATTTCTCAGTTTTGGCTCCTGAGGTCATGGTGGATATTGGAAAAGTGGCAATGGAGCATGGAGATACTAATAGGGCTAGGTGGAGCACAGATCCTCATAGAAACTATTGTGTTTCTGGAATAATAGTCTAGCGATAATACCACTCAACCACTGCCTCCCCTAAGTTTTGAAAACTCATGGATTATAGTTGGAACGGAGGTGAAATTTTGATGGATTATGAAAGACTGATCTGGAGATGAAGCTAAGTGTTGCCTTAGAATTTTGGTTCTTTAGCCCAGGAAATTTATATTTCACACAGAAAGTATGGGACCAACATTCACTAGATTGATTGAGTATAGACTGTACAGAACCTTCAGTCCAACTCATTCATGTCGACCAGATATCCTAAACAGACCTAGTCCCATTTGCATCAGAGATAATGGGAACTGCAGACGCTGGGGAATCCGAGATAACAAAGTGTGGAGCTGGATGAACACAGCAGGCCAAGCAGCATCTTTGCTTGGCCTGCTGTGTTCATCCAGCTCCACACTTTGTTATCTCGAGTCCCATTTGCCACCATTTGGCTCACACCACTCTAAACCTTCCTATTCATATACCCATCCAGAGGTCTTTTAAATGTTGTAATTGCACCAGCCTCCTCCACTTGCCTGGCAGCTCATTCCATATACTCTCCAACCCCTGCATGAAAACACTGCCCCTTAGGTCCCTTTTAAATCTTTTCTCTCACTTTAAACCCATGCCGTCTAGTTTTGGACTCCCCTACCCTGGGGAATAAACGATAGCTATTACCCTATCCATGCCCCTCATGATTTTAAAAGCTTCTATAAGGCCACCCCTCAGCCTCTGATGCTCCAGGGAAAATATCCCCAGCCCATTCGGCCTCTCCCAATAGCTTAAACCCTCCAACCATGGCAACATCCTTGTACATTTGCATTCCTGGAGCAAGAAATCATTGCCTATGAGAACAGACTGAATGGATGGGTTTATATGCTCTGAGATTTTAGAATTGAAATGCACATAATCCTTAGTGGGTCTGACAGTCTATATGCTGACAAGTAGTTTCTGTTGGCTGAAAAGTCTCTAATTTGGAGTCATCGTCTCAGGGTAAGAGGTCAGCCATTTAGGATAGAAAAGAAAAAATATTTCTCCACTCAGAAGGTTGTTAGCCCATGGAATTCTCTCAACCAGAGATCTCTCTGAAATGTTTTCAAGGTTGAGATCTATAAATTCTTGGAAATGAGCAGATAATCAACAGGATGTGGGCTCTGCATGACAAGGTGGTGTTGAGTTAGAAGGTCTGTCATGGTCTTATTGAATGACTGGTCGGGTTTGACAGGGCATACACCTTACTCTTGTTCCTCCAGCATATTTTCTATTGGTTATGATTTCAACGTAGCAAAATGACCTTGTTCCTATGAAATTGACACATCATGCAAAGATGCTTCAAATCCAGTTATCCAATTGTTTGTGTCAAAGACGAGGTTTTTGGTTCTCTGCCTTTATAGCAGCTTGACTTAGAACACGGCAGCCACTTTTATAAATGAGAAATTAGCATGTGAAATGTTTTGTTGATAGGGCAGATGATGTGAGAGAGAGGGATAACATTCCCACTGGTGGTGGGAGTCAAGAACAGGGTGTGTGGTCTTCAAATTACAGCTAAGTGTCCAGGGCTGATGCCGGGAAGCACTTCACTTTAGAAAGTTCATTGAAATCTGGACCTGTCTCGCTCAATAGGGTGCTGCTATTGGGAGACAATTTTAAATGTTAAAACTGAGATTGCTAAGAATTTTTAGGGATTTTTTTCTTTATTCATTCATGAGATAAGGACACACTGGCTAGACCAGCATTTACTGCTCATCCCTGACTGCCCAGAGGGCAGCCATGAGTCAACCACATTGTTGTGGGTCTGGAGTCACATGCAGGCCTGAGCAGTTAAGGATGGCAGTTTCCTTCCTTAAAGGATATTCGAGCAATAAGCGCAGATTGGTCTAGGAATCAAAGCAGATTGAACAGAATCAAGATTAAGATTTAATTGAATTTTGAAAAAGGCTGGTGAATGGTCTACCTATTTTCTGTAATCCCTAGCATTTCCAAAAACAGAGTTACACAAGAATTAAGAACATAAGAACTGGGAGCAGAAGAAGGCCATCCGGCCCCTCGAGCCTGCTCCGCCATTCAATAAAATCATGGCTGATCTTTTCATGGGGTCAGCTCCACTTACCCATCATCTCTCCATAACCCTTTATCGCTTTACTGTTCGAAAATCCAACTATCTTTACTTTAAAAACATTCAATGAGGGAGCCTCATCTGCTTCAGAGATAGTTGGAACTGCAGATGCTGGAGAATCTGAGATAACAAGGTGGAGAGCTTGATGAACGCAGCAGGTCAAGCAGCATCAGAGAGGCAGAAAAGCTGACATTTCTTCAGAAGGGGTTAGGACCGAAACGTCAGCCTTCCTGCTCCTATGGTGATGCTTGGCCTGCTGTGTTCATTCAGCTCCACACCTTGTGGCCTCAACTGCTTCACTGGGTAAGGAATTCCACACATTCACTGAGTTACTTACACCTATAAAAAGAAAGAAAACTTGCATTTCTATGGAACCTTTCATGTACGTCACATTTCATGGACTGCTATTCCATCAATAGAACACTTAATTCTTGAAGAGTAGTCACTAATTGTTCACACAGCAAGGTACCGTTAAGTGATCACAGAAATGTGACCATTGTACGTAACAGCAGGATGATAGCTCAGGAATCCTGCTCTTTACAGTTTTCTTCCCATGAGCAAATGAATAATCTGGTGGAGTGCATCAACCTCCATACAAGAATTCTCAATATGCATTCCCATCACAAGAAGCTCTGCTCCAATAGCACTAGCTCTATTCTTAGACAAATGGTCTTGTACATCCCTGCAGTGCACTCAAAGGCATTCCCAGTATACAACTGCTCCAAATAAATGATCTGCCTGAGGAAACTGAAAGGATTTTGGCACCGTATGGATTTTGCTTCCTCAAATGAGCGTGACCATGTAATTCAGGAACAATGGATTAACTGTTTACTTCAGGATAAACTCTTTGGCATAAATAAAAGATACATAGCACACAGTTTCCCAATCACAAATATTGCTCTTTCATTTCAAACTCTCCTGCTGCTTCAATACTTGTTTCAGGTTTTATCCCACCTCCCCCGACTCCAACTTTTCCCAAAGCTGAATCTTGGAATAAATCACTGTCAGAAATCTGCTTTTCCTGTACGTGTTGCAAGTGCGAACACACATAGGGAGTATGTGATGTGAAACAATCAATACTTCCATTAGTGAGATAATTTATAAATGACACACTCATTAACAGGTTGTTGTCAAGCCCGCAGTGAAGGTCTCAGAGTTTATTACAAGTCTTTCTTTAACTTGTCCATGGGATGTGGGTGTCATGAGCTGGCTCAGCATTTATTGCCCCATCCCCAAGTGTCCTTGAGAAGTTGATAGTGAGGCACCATCTCAATTCACTGCGGTGCATGGGGAACTCCCATAGGGCTGTTGGTTGGGAGTTCCAGGATTATAACCAGTGACAGTAAAGGGAAAAGGACCTCCTTATCCCCTCCTCCCACCTCAAGCCCCACCCCATCCCCTACCTACTAACCTCATCCCGCCCCCTTGACTTGTCCATCCTCCCTGAACTGACCTATCTCCTCCCTAACTCCCCACCTACACTCACCTTTACTGGCTCCACTCCTGCCTCCTTGACCTGTCTGTCTCCTCTCCACCTATCTTCTCATTTATCCATCTTCTATCTGCCTCCCCCTCTCTCCCTATTTATTTCCGAATCCCCTCCCCCTCCCCCATTTCTGAAGAAGGGTCTAGGCCTGAAATGTCAGCTTTCCTGCTTCTTTGATGCTGCTTGGCCTGCTGTGTTCATCCAGCTCTACACTCTTATATCAGATTCTCCAGCATCTTCAGATCCTACTATCTCAGCCCCAAGTCAGGTTAGGCGTGTGGCTCAGACTGGAAAATTGCAGGGAATGGTATTCTCATGATTGATTTGAACGGTGCTGTTGCAGGTATCTGGAGGATTGCTGCAATCCATCTTAGAAAGGTGCACTGAAAAAAGTGCTGCACAGTCTCAAGTGTTATCTTTCAGATGAGACATAAACTGAGGCTGTGCATTAACGATGGATGGAATGAATGCTTATGCTTTGGTTAGGTATAAGAAAGACTCATAATTATGTTCGAGAGAGTGGCGTACAGGCAACTTGTTGCTCTTGTTCTCATATTGCATAAGGTCAACGTCAGCCGTTGAGTGCTCTTATGGCACGGCTGAGGAAAATAATCCACAAAATATCTTTTGTCTTCCTGGTGAATTAAATAACCGTGGAGAAGCCTTATAATGCTGCACAAATGTAAAACGTCTTCGCCATGTGCACACAACACTGACCGAAGGCTGCAAAACTTAAGTCAATAACTCTCTGAAATGTTAACAAAGAAGTTCGAAGGATGGACCAGGCTGGTACTTATGCTGCATTATTTAGGACCACAGGACATCTCAAAGCACTTTGCACCTCACAAAGTATTTTTAATGTGTTGTTACAACTGTAAGAATAGGAAACACAGCAACCAATTTTGTAATTCAAGCTCAGACAAACAGCAACGGACTAGAAGTAAGATATATGTTTCAATGATGTGCTTAAGCAATAAACATTGCCCTGGCAATGGGAAAACACCCCATCTTTTGACTATCCATAGGATAAATTACCTCTACCTAATATTTCAGGAGCTTTGGGTTATGTATCATTCATTAAAAAAAAGCATTCTGACTGTGCAGCACTCTCTCAGTATACCGGCAAGAAAAACAAAAACTGCTTCAGAATCATGGCACGAAATGCAAAAGAATATGCTGGGCCAGAGTTTACTGGAGCTGGTATCCATGTCTCATTAGATTTGTCCTTGCTTTTTATACGTCCATGACTTTTCACTGGGAACACACTTGTGAATGAAAGATGGAAATGTGTATTGCACTTTGCATAGCAGTTAGAATCTCTATACAGGGCAAGTGACCATGTAACTCCTCAAATTGCCATGTTGAAGAGTGTGCAATGAACAGCACAAGGACTGAACAGCCAAGTGTGAATTAAAATAGGGAATTCAATGTCAAGTTGTTTACAAGAAGAGCAATAAAGAAAGGAACAGAACATTTGAACATAGGGTTAAGTGGGAGGGAAACAAGATAAATTAAACTTTAACTTTCCCAATATTGATTGGAACCTCCTTCGAGCAGAAGATTTGAATGGAGCTGTTTTTGTAAGGTGTGTTCAGGAAGGTTTCCTAACTCAGTATGTTGACAGGCCGACGAGGGGAGAGGCCATTCTAGACTTGGTGCTCGGAAACGAGCCGGGGCAGGTATCAGATCTTGTGGTGGGAGAGCATTTTGGTGATAGTGACCATAACTGCCTCACATTCTACATAGCTATGGAGAAGGAGAGGATTAGGCAAAATGGGAGGATATTTAATTGGGGAAGAGGAAACTATGATGCGATCAGACATGAGTTAGGAAGCATGGACTGGGAGCAATTGTTCCATGGTAAAGGCACTATAGACATGTGGAGACTGTTTAAGGAACAGTTGTTGCGAATGATGAATAAATATGTCTCTCTGAGACAGGCAAGAAGGGGTAAGATAAAGGAACGTTGGATGACGAGAGCGGTGGAGCTTCTCATCAAAAGGAAGAAGGTAGCTTACATAAGGTGGAGGAAGCTAGGGTCAAGCTCAGCTAGAGAGGATTACACGCAGGCGAGGAAGGAGCTCAAAAATGGTCTGAGGAGAGCCAGGAGGGGGCACGAGAAAGGCTTGGCAGAACGGATTAGGGAGAACACAAAGGCATTTTACACTTATGCGAGGTGTAAGAGAATGGTCAAAGAAAGAGTAGGGCCGATCAGGGATAGCATAGGGAACTTGTGAGTGGAGTCTGAGGAGGTAGAGGAAGCCCTAAATGAGTTTTTGCTTTTGTCTTTACTAAAGAAACGAACTTTGTAGTGAATGAAACCTTTGAAGAGCAGGTGTGCACGCTGGAAAGGATAGAAATAGAGGAAGCTGATGTGCTGAAAATTTTGTCAAACATTAAGATTGACAAGTCGCCAGGCCCGGACCAGATTTGTCCTCGGCTACTTTGGGAAACGAGAAATGCAATTGCTTTGCCTCTTGCGAAGATCTTTGCATCCACGCTCTCTACTGGAGTCGTACCTGAGGACTGGAGAGAGGCAAATATAATTCCTCTCCTCAAGAAAGGAAATAGGGAAATCCCGGCAATTACAGACCAGTAAGTCTCACGTCTGTCGTCTGCAAGGTGTTAGAAAGGATTCTGAGGGAT